>NW_010288604.1:0-2145 GCF_000700745.2 Antrostomus carolinensis | reverse complement strand
AATATTTAAAAAATATTTTTTCTCTTTTTTTCTCTTTTTTATCTTTTCTTTATCTTTTTTATAATATTTTAATCTTTTTATCTTTTCTTAATATTTAAAAATATTTTTTCTCTTTTTTATCTTTAACTTTTTAATAATTTTTTAAATTTTTTTATCTTTTAAAATATTTTTTTATCTTTTTTCTCTTTTAAAACCTTCTTCATCTTTTTGCTAATCTTTTGTTACCTTTTTTATCTTTTTTTTATCTTTTTATCTTTTTATCTTTTTATTTCATTAAACATTTTAAAAACCTTTTTTTCCCTTCTTTACAATCTTTTTTAACCTTATTTTAACCTTCCAAGCATTTTTTCTCCTTTTATATTTTTTACCTTTCTAAATCTTTTTTTAATCTTCTTAATGTTTTTTCTCTTCTTAATATCTTTTTATCTTTATAATATTTTCCTTTTTAATATTTTCCCTTCTTCCTTTTCATATTTTCCTTCTTCTTTTCCTTCTTTTTCCTTCTTTTTTCCTATTTTCCTTTCTTTTTTTCCCATTCTTTTTATTTTTCCTTCTTTCTATCCCTTCATTTATTATTTTTTTTTTCTCCTCCTTCTTTCTTTTCCTTTTTTTTTTTTTCTTTTTTGGTTGAAAAGCCTCTGAAACCCAAATGTTTCTGCAAAGAGTTTATCAAATTACATTTAGGGACAAAAGAGCTAAAGTGCATTTTCTTGAAGGCTTTGACAATTGGGGAGCCATCAAGGAAATGAAAAGAATGACAGAAAACCAAAGGCTTTTTGTCAGATGGAGAAAACCCCGTCGAGAAAAGCCAGGCTTGATGGGGGGGGGGCACTTTTATTTTGATTTTTATTTTGATTTTGGTTGACTTTCCTTCTGATTTTTTTTTTCCCCTCTCAAGTCTTCAAATCGAGGTGCTGGGAAAGGCAGAAAAAAAGAAGGAAAAATCATTGAGTTTGAGGAAAAAGACTAAAAATAAAGGGGTTTTTGCCTTTAATTTTTTTTTTTTTAACAAAATGCCAGTGTTTCAAAGAAAAATGAAGCCCCTTTCGAAACGTGAAGCTGCCGAGATAATGACGGCGATCTCTCTAAGACTGGATGGGAACAGGTGAGAGGTTTTTTTTCTTCGTCTTTTCTCGTTCCCATCCGTCCTTTGTTCCCTAGAAACCAGATCATTTTGATATTCTTCTTTTTTTGTTGTTGTTGGGGTGTTTTTTTTTTTTTTTTGGGGGGGGGGGGGGTGGTGGTTGTGTCTTTACCTTCTCCCAAGGAAAAGCACCGTCGCTTGGTCCCGCTCCCGGAGTTATCTCAGAGGGTGACTCTATAAAAAAAAAAACCAAAGAAAATTAAAATAAACTCCTTAAATTAATTTTTTTTAATATATTTTATAAATATTTGGGTCTTCTCATGATCTACTCTTGGGGTTGAGCTTTAGATGGTCCTTTGGGAACATGCTCTGGGGACACCAGCGCAGCCCCTTGGCTTTATCCCACCCACAGCTTTATTCCCATCCGCATCCCAATTTCTTCCACCCCACATCCCAACATCATTTTATGATGGTTCTCAACCCCTTTCCACCTCCTCAATTCCATCCCATCCCTCCATCATCTTCCAAACCAAACACCAAGGTAATAAATCAATTGGCCAAATGCTTCCATATCCCTTCGGAGCATCTCAAATCCCAAATTCTGGACCTTCTCTTGAGGGTTTTTTTTGGCCTCAATTAGGAATATTTGACAAATTTTCTCCCCCTGCTTCTGAAAATAGGGAGATTGAAGCCCCTCACTGGGTCAGATAAGGACTGCAACTGGTTTATCCCACAAACTGGTAATATTTTCTGTATATCGTGAATAATCTCAGCTATCCAGAGTCTTTTCTTAACATCACCTGGTTTAAAGTTGTTTGTTTTTTTTTTCAAAAAGAAATTCTTTTTTTTTCTAAGTATCTTTCTTTTTTTAAAAAAAAAAAAAAATCCATTCTAACTTTCTAGATCATCTCTGATTTTATCTCCCTTTCTAATACCTCTAAAATACCACCACCCTAAAAAAAAAATAGATAAAAAATAAATCTGGTTTAAACACCTTTTTAAAAAACCAACCTGCCTGGTATTTATTTATATATTTATTTATTCATTTATTTATTTATTTA
>NW_010288603.1:6165-7947 GCF_000700745.2 Antrostomus carolinensis | reverse complement strand
CAATGTCTATAAATATATGAAATGTGGGAGCTAAATGGATGGGGCCAGGCTTTGTTCACTGGTGCCCAGTGGCAGGACAAGGGGCAACGGGCAAAAACTGGAGCATCAGAAGTTCCAGACAAACTTAAGGAAAAACTTCTTAACTGTGAAGGTGACAGAGCACTAGAAACAAGCTGCCCTGAGAGGTTGTGGAGCCTCCATCTCTGGAGATGTTCAAAACCTGCCTGGATGCTTTCATGTGCAACCTGTTGTAGTGAACCTGTTTTGGCAGGGGGGTTGGACTAGATGATCTCCTGAGGTCCCTTCCAACCTCTACCATTCTGTGATTCTGTAAATACTTCCACAGTACATGAAATAAAGTGACCTGCTGGAAAGATTATCAAAGTCTATTATATTCTTTTTCCCTGACTTCTGTGTACTTGGTATCATGTCCTTAGCTGCTGGGAAGGTAATATCTTTGAAGAGAAGCATAAAATTTTAAAGACATTTCTCACCCTCTTCCAAACATGCCATGTATTTACATTTCTCATTTTAAGATCATGTTGTAATCTTTCCTGTACCACTAGGACAACAGCATAAAAAATGGTTTAAAGACGGACTGATTGTTTCTTGGTTTTTGCATCTATTTAGGACCATTGCAAAATAACCTCAGTTCTGAATTAACACATGATCTGGTTGATATCTGAATGCAAAGAACTGTAGAATACTAAATTCTTAGAGAAATCATAGAGTGGATTCTAGAATTTCAGATAATTTAATACTTCATCGCATAATTATATTGACTGTAGAGGTATTTGAATCAATAAAATGCTCTGTAACTCAAGGAAGAATGGTACAATTCAATAAGAGGTCACGTTGATTTTCAGGAAAGAAAGACTTAATGGTAAACAAACAAATTTACATCTCATTTGCCTAATAAACAGAAGGGCACTGTGAAGGTGATAAGTTCCAAGCACAATCCTTCTTCCCACTATTTAAACATTCTTGTTCCAGACTTTTCTTCAAAACAAAAAGTTCTTTTATTTTTCTCCCTCTTCCACTTTTTATTTTTTTCCTTTTCAAGGGTAAATGGAAGAGCTGGCTGTTCAAATGGCAATGGCTCATGTTTCAGAACAACCTAGCGAGTACACATACAAATTAAAAAAAAAAGCTATAGAAAATTCAGCAGCTTTTATTCTCAAATTTCTAAGATACATACAACAAATAACAGTAAGAAAAAAAAATCTTTCAGATAAAGAATGTTTTAGCCGTCTCCTTCACTTAAAGCATAATCTTTGATAGCACAGTGTACGCAGCTGTATCGACATTGACCTTGACAGGCTTGAGAGGTGGGCCTGTACTAGCCTCATGAAGTTCAACAAGGCCAAATACAAGGTCCTGCACCTGGGTCAGGGCAATCCCAAACATAAATACAGGCTGGGCAACAAGTGGATTGAGACCAGCTCTGAAGAGAAGGACTCAGGGGTGGTGGTGGACAAGTAGCTCAACATGAGCCGGCAATGTGCTCTTGCAGCCCAGAAGGCCAATAACTGTATCCTTGGTTGCATCAAAAGAAGCGTGGTCAGCAGGTCGAGGGAGGTGATTCTGCCCCTCTACTCCGCTCTTGTAAGGCCCCACCTGGAGCACTGTGTCCAGTTCTGGAGTCCTCAACACAAGAAAGACATGGACCTCTTAGAACAAGTCCAGAGGAGTTGGAGTGCCTGTCCTCTCCTATAAGGACAGGCTGAGACAGTTGGGGTTGTTCAGCCTGGAGAAGAGAAGGCTCTGGGGAGATCTCATAGC
>NW_010288603.1:0-5948 GCF_000700745.2 Antrostomus carolinensis | reverse complement strand
TGGATGAGGCTTTGAGCAACCTGGTCTAGTGGAAGGTGTCCCTGCTGATGGCAAGGGGATTGGAACTAGATGATCTTTAAGGTGCCTTCCAATCCTAACCATTCTATGATTCTATGACATTTGAAGCACTAGCTGTATTATTTCATCAGTCAATGAGAGATCTAGAATTTATTACATAAACCATTGCAATCGCCCTATGCAAAACTGAACTTGCAAAACTGTGTTTGTTATTTATTTGCCTTATAATCATTTCCTCAGTCTACAACCATAGTCCTAGTGTACCCTTTGTTAAGATCCAGAGCTTTTCTTGCCACCTTGCAGTGTAAGGAAGTACAGCTCGGAAGAGAATTAAAGGCTCACTGCTTCAAATACTGCTAGATATGTCACAACTAGTCTTAAGAGGAAAATATTCCTGAGAAGTAATGAAACTGCTTAGTAGCTGATGTCTTGGAGGAAACTGAGGCTTCAGATGGGCAGTTGAGCTGTCTGACCCACTATGTAAGCTTTTTCTGACCAAAGCCCTGTACCTTTGGCTGCAGGACTGGATGTCAGTGAGAGGAGGATGATCTCAAAGGGAACCAAAGTGCCTCACCCTGTCCACCTGCAACCCAAGCCACTGCCCACAAGATCACAGTCAAGAGCTCTGTCAGCTTAAGAAATGGCACATTTGTTTATTTCTCTAGTATTTTGCATTTTTTAGGGGATGTTTTTATTTGGTTGTTTTTTTTGTAAACAGAGGTTTTTTTGTAGACTTGGGAATATTTTTCTCTCTCTGGAGAGAGAAAATTAGACATAAGTGTCTTAAAGACTATACTGTTGACTTTTATGGATATCCTGAAGTTCACAGAATATTACCCACCGCGATTATAAAGTCATTTTTGCAAACTCACTACCCATATGAGAATGTTTTCACTTTGTACTTATATAAAGTCTAGTCCATGTAGGAGGAGCTGTAAACACTTTGTCTCAGTTGCATCACAGCACAACTGCTTTGTTCCCTGGGATGCTCATTTTCCTTAGGTCTTCAACATAATACTGAACAAGTGAAAATCTTGTCAGCATGTGGTTGTCTTGCCCTTCCTGGCAGCTGTCAGATTTGTACTCCAGTAGCAGTCAACAACATGTTATTGTTTCAAAGTAAAGCAAATATCACATCTCTTTGACACTGCAAGATATGACCCGTTGCTTTAATTAGCATCTTATGCAAACTACAATCTGAAATGACAGCAAATATTCAACAGGTACCCTTTCTCCATTTCAGTTGTAAATACAACTAAAAGTCAATTTCCAAGCTATTTGAAAATTAATTAAGCAATTTTGCCTTTATAATGTTGCTGAAATTTGTAAACTCTAACATATGCACTTTAACTTACTCTGTGATTGGAAGCATAAAAATTAGTTATCTGGTATTTTGTTACAACTTATATCACTATTTACAAGTAGACTCTGTTGAGATTCTTCACGTCTTTCACATATTTTGATGATTGGTTGTAATGTCCTGTTGTCCTTACACTGCGAGATATTTTCTAAAAACTAAATATAAAGTAGTTTTTTATGACCAGAGTCAGCTACAAAGCTATAGCTTGTAGTTGTATTATTTCTGATTTTGTAAAATGCCATCTGGAACTGAGAAAAGAGCTGTTTTATAATCACCACAATGTTTTATGAGGTGAAAAACCTCCAGAATTCAACATCAAGACATGTATACCTGCTTTTGACACATATGGAGAGATAACTGCAGCAAGCCTCCTGGGTCTGTAATTCTCAATATGTCTTCCAAACAAGGATGGGAATCAACTGCTCTTCTTAAAAGCATCTTCTTAGCTGGAAAACAATGCACGAAAGTTTTTCCTGTGACATTTATTGACAAATAGATTTTGGCCTCAGACATCCCAAAAGTAGTTTCAAGAAGAAACAAAAAGCTAAGATTACAAGTGTTTTGAATTTATTTGAATATTCAGGAGTCCTTTTTAAAAAAGATAAACATTGTTTTGCTAATGATTCTAGGAGAGTTTGTCACTGAGATTTCCCTAGAAAATAATTATTTGAGTTTTGTTATATATTTTTTACTTTGAGGAGGTGGGTTCATTTATTTGCAATTGGCACTAATTACATCTGTTGAGTAACATTATGCACAATATTACTTATCCCGCCGATATGGGGAATTCAAAATATATTTTGGAGACACTTATTTACAGACTCCTACTTTCTAGTTACTGCAATGCCTCAACCAGATCTTTGCTGTAAACTAGCATAGATCCAGTGAAGCTGTGTGTGCCTTTGTGCCAACTGGTGACCCAAACTCTGTTTATTTGAATGTGTTTTAAGGCAGCTCTTGGAGCAAGACTATAAATATTGCAAGCAGTACCGCCGTCTGCATATACATACATACATACATACATACATACATAAGTTCATGCATTAAACTTATATGACTCCAAAAAGATAATTCTGAAGTCTTTTATCAGGCTTTCTGGATGTTTCCACTAGCAAATTAGCACAGTGGTTGTTGCTAGCAGCCACTCTCCCCCAGAGCAAAGTGTCACCCTGTGTCACTGCCTGTGCCGCAGAGCACACTCAGCAATCCTCTGGAGAGTCAGGCGATGAACTTCAAATGCCATTTCAGATAAGCATCCAAAAGTCCCAGATGCAGGGTTAGCCTGTGGTGACTATACCAGTATAACCCTGGAGCAGGTGTATGTGACTGTGGGTAAATGTGAGTGTCAGGGAGCTGCAAGGAGATGGGGTCCCTCAGGAAAAGGAGCTGGGCAGAAGCCCCACCAACTGCAGCCCCATCCCACAGCACCCAAGCAAAGCAGACATGGAAGAACCCCCAGACCCTTGTTCAGAAATGTATTCTCCTGTTATTCCTTCACTCAGCAACACAGTCAGGACTACACATCCTGATAGAGTCCTACTTTTCACTCCTAAGAAACAGGCCATATAGAGAAGCTTGCCGGCCTTGTAAAAACCTATATGGGCCATACCTGAGAAAAGGAGGTAAGGAAATATCTCACTGCTGTGTCACTGCAAGGAAAATCAAACTGATTTGGAGGTTTTGGCTAGAGGAGGCTCTTGCAAAGGCAGTGCTCCAGCCATGGTAGCCATGTAAATGGATGTTCTGCCACTGTTCTATGCAGAGATGCCCAACAGGACAAAGATCTTAATATCTTTCTTACTGCTAGGGTAATGAGCAGTCAGTCAAGCACCATTAAAGCAGTAAAGGGTCTGGGAGTTTCAATGGACAACAGACTCAATTATAAATAAATGGCATAACATAGTCTCAAAAAGAACTAAAACTCACTCTTAGAAACAGAAGACATAGGGGATAATTACTCTATTCTACTCAGCAACTGAAATATTATGCCTGATTTTTGGAAGAACACCAAGAACACCTTAACAAAGGTGTTAACAAATTCTAGAAAATCCAGGATCAGGGGAAAAAAAAAAAAAAAAGAAAAAAAAAAGTGGATTAAGAAAATATTACTTTAAAAGCAAGAAACAGAGAATACAGGAAAAGAGTTTTAAAATGCTTCCAAGAGAGAAACTGAAATTAACATCTCCTGCCATGTGCAATATTTGTCTTATAATTTTAGTGGATTCCCATAAGTAATAAGGAGTAGACTGTAACCATCAAATAACAGGCATTTGGATACGTTACTTTCATATTAAATTACATAAAAGCTAGGACTTTTCAATAAGGTTGGATCTTTAATAAATCTTGATTTTAGGTTTACATAATTTACAGATTGTAGATTAAAATCATAATTAACTTATTTTAAATTTTCCACTTTATTTTTAATCTGAATAAGTTTTCTTTTTTTTCTTCTTCCTCTTCTTTTTCCTGGGATTTGTTGGGTTGTTGTGGGGGGGATGGTGGCAAAATCTGCTTTGTTTAGAATTTATCAATTTACCTGGAAGAGCAGGCTTGTTGCATTGACTATATAGAGAAAAATAACAGAATAAACATTTTTAGAAAATGCTACAATTAAAATATTTTTAATTTTATTGTTTAATCTTTTAAATCAAAATGAAGGAATCCTTAGGTTGAACTACAGAGAATCAATCACAACTGTAAAAAGCCAGCAATTTAAAACTCTCTTTGCCACAATACCTAAGACTTTACTCTGCCAGTTTACTGATAAAGCCAGCAAAATAAATATGCAGGGCTGTTTTGGTTAGTTCCTAACATATGTGATCTTGCTACACCTGACCTGTTTATTTTGGTTGCTTTTACTTTTGAAGATTTATTTGTGCTGCTATGCATCTCATTTCTAAATATCTCATTTGAATAAATGAGAAAAAAAATAAATGGAAGTTTTACTAAGCTATGTGATCTTAAAGTAAAATGCATTTCCCTAAATACAATATTTAGTGTCATTTGAGATGACCTCAGGTTCTAAGACATGCATTGAAATCTGCTGCACATGCTACAGTACTTATAGAAGACCTGAAGCTGAAATTGTTCCTCTCAGAGCAGGCAGAACAGTAGGAAAACCCTGAATGCAATTGCAGTCTTGGCTTGGAACAGACCCAGCACAGAAGGAATCAGCTGAGGGTTTAGCCATCTAGGAAAAGATGCTTGAAATTGTGTGAACTGACCACACTATAGAATATAGCTTCAGAGAAGGCATCACTAATATACAAATATTACAGGTTTTAGTGTTTCCTATGACTTTATTTTAGCTAACAGTTTAAGGTAAGTTAAACAGAACAAATTTTCAGAACTCATTCTGAAGAATTTCTAAATCTTTCTCTAAATCTCCTAATAAGAGTCTCCAAGCAATTTCACCTTGAAGCAAGCACACAGCACACAAAAATTCAGCCCAGACTTTCCATTTGGAAAACAACTGAAAACCAGTAACAGTCAATTAAGCAGTCTTAACTTCAGACCCTGCTACCAGTGTCCCTAAATTGACAAGACGTATCACTTCTGACCTGCTCTCATATGAAAATTCAGAATACAAAATCCCCAGCAAATAGTTTCTACATTCAGTAGCATAAACAGCAGCTGAAAGCAGCTATGAATTTCACAGGAGAAGGGCAGAGCTGAGCTGGGGGTAGGCCTGGGAGGAGTTGTTAATTCTATGGTGAGAGCGAAAGCTCATTCTATTTTGTTTACCGCAAGATGTATAGTACATTTGTACTCCTTCTATTAAGTAGTGTTTTAACCACAACAAATCCAGATGCTTTCCCTATACCATGTTGGGAGGCTCAACTATGCCCTGTCATCTGTGAATCTCCTGTTTGCAGTTTCACTTTCTGGCAATTGTTAAAGAAACAAATTTGTAGACCACAGATCTTCAGCCAAAATAGATTTTTGATAGTAGATGTTGTGTTTCTTTCCTATTACAAGTAGTTTCATGCTGAAGACCATTGTTTGTTACTGAAAACAGCAGTCTTTTTGTTCCATTAGAATAGTTGAGTTCTGAACTGTCATTTCTGTAATTTCACAGCATACCTTTTTTTTTCCAGACAAGATTAGCAAAATTATTAAAATTACATAAAAAATTTACAGTGGATAATTCACTTGATATATATAGCTGTGATCATACCAAAGCTACACTTAGTTTTTCATAGGTAATGAAAAGTAGGTAGCAGTAAATCATGTTACTGTAGGACCTGGATGTCATGAACACAACTAGGACCCATTACAGTCAGCAGCACACACCTAAGTATTCTAGGAGGTGATTTCTGAGTAAAAGAGCTTACATTATGCATGAACAAGACAAGCAAATTTCAAAAAGGGTGACTCTTCACTAAGGTCATGCTGAAATCCTTACCCAAAGAGTTTTGATTCTACATACTGAGAAACCTAGCCAGGTTTACATGATGTTTGGCCACAAATCTGTAATTGCCTGTTGTCTTCCTTAATGACATATTTAAAGCCAATTTAAAATGCAGAAGATCTGATAGCAGTATGTCCTGGTTTTGCTAGGATAGAGTTA
>NW_010288602.1:0-17355 GCF_000700745.2 Antrostomus carolinensis | reverse complement strand
AGCAGCCGGCTGGGGGGACGCTGGCCGGGCCGCCCGGCGATAGCGAAGAAGCGCTGTTGGGTCTGGGCGAAAAAGCTGCCGGCCTGGGACGAGCGGGTTTGCAGCACTGTTGTTTGTCGTGTCCTTTCAGCAGCTGTGCTGGTTTAAGTTTTTTAAGTGTTTAACTACGTGGAGGCACAAGGCGGACGGATGAAAACGAGCTGTGTTTTGTCTCTGATTTCTGTAGCACGCTGCTTTGGGCCTGGCTTCGCTTCTGGGTGGCTCTTGAAAACCTAGAGATTTCAGCTGTGGTTGGCTGAAACACTCGATTTCCTGCTCGGTGGAAGCAGCGAGGTGCAGTGTTTGACCAGGAGACTGGAGGCCTCTAGAGTCACAGCTCTGCTCTGGAGGCAGACGACCTGCCTGACCTTGCGTGGGTCACTTTGGGACAGATTTTTCAGTGTTGGTTAAATCACCCAAAGTTTATTGATTTCAGCGTCACCTGCACTCCACAAAACGTGATCCTTCCTCTCTGTGCCTTAGTTTCTTCATATGCACAAACTGAAGTTTTCCACAGCTGTTTCCCAAAGGAATATTAAACCAGTCCCCTTGAAACTGGTGTTACGCAATGCTGGGTATTATTATTCCAGTTTGGCAGCTTAAGGCAGGGTGAATGGAAGCCGAAGCACTTAAGCTTTTACTAAGAAATGGTAAGGGGTTTAGCTTAGCAGTTGGGGTGAGGTCACACAACAAGACTGCTTGATAACAGACACTTAGCTGTTTCTTACAGCATGTAAGCAGCTTCAAACATCATGAGGGGCTGGCAGGTATCTGTAGAAAGAGGTTCGACCATGCTTGCAATAGACTCTCAGCTGACGTTAATTAGGTGTGTTTGGGATATTGGGGAAATCCTTTATTCACTTGTACCACCCTACATGAAACAAGGCACCTCACCTCTTGGTCACCTTATAATGAGGGTGACAGCGTTTGGGAGAAGAGCAGCAGCACTGATCAGCCAAGATGAAGTGGCAGTTGACATGATCGTTGTTCAGCGGCGTTCCTGATGAAAATGGGTTTCCTTTTGTCCTCCGTTGACTGTTCTGCTGTTTTCTCCAGCTTAGCCCTGCACTGGCCTTGCATCAGTTGGGAGTTGAGGGACAGGGTTACTGGGGCCTGGGTGTGTGAGGTGGAAAGTGGCCCTGGCCTGTCAGGCCAGAGCTGTGGAGGTCTCCTGGCAGGTCGCAGCCAGAGCTGTCCGCTGTGCTGTGACAAACAGTTTCTCACAGTTCTTCTGTTACTTTACTTTCGCTTAGAGGCAGCTTTATCACTGATTGGACTTCAGAACTGATCGCTTTGGGTTCTGTTCCTGCATATTTCTGCTTTTCTGGTACTCCTTCATCTGTTTGAAGAGCAGCATGTTCTTGTCTTGTCAGAATGCTGTTAGCACCCCACAGCAAGTTCTTGTGCAGAATCAAAAAATCTTCATATTAAATCCAGGTGTTCTCTAAAAATTCAGATTGAGACAAATAATCAGATAGAACTCAAACTGTAAAATAACGCAATTTAAACACAGTGAGAGAATCAAAGGACTAGACAAAGATTTCAAAAGGAATATATTAAATTACACAAGGCTACTCTGGAACAAAACCAAACTGTTAGTCAAGCTACAAAGATCGGAGAAGATCCCTTAAAAACAAGTACTGTCAGAAGATGGGTCCAAAAATAGATCTAAAGCTTCAACTCCCAACATACAGAAACTGATGTGGCATTTGAAGGGATCTGATCTGTCTTCAGTATTGAATCTGAAGTTGTGTATCTGTTCTTTTGAACAAACTGACTCCATCTGAGAACTTTTTCTGGGAGTGTGTGCTTTACATAGGAACCCACACCACCAAGTGCAGAGATAATTTTCAGAGCGCTAAGACCCATAACATCAACTGTAATTATGAACAGTCTGCTTTGGCAGAGAAAGAATTTAAAAAGAATCTAGCAAATTCACTGATGCTTTGAAATTTCAGATCTAAAAGAGACTGTGTAGTCAGTGTGTGTTGCTTGCTGCCCTCTTTCATAGCTCTCTGAATTCAAAAGAGCGTGTAGCGGTGTGTTAATAATGCATAGGGGGTTGTGGTGTCGCTGTCGTCAGGGTGTTTGAGATGAGGTGATTTCATTTACAGAGGCCCTCTAGTTTCAGACATAGTGAAAGATTTTTTTCCTTTCTGAGCTGCTTAAAATTTAGTGTGTTTTCTCTTATTTGATGAGTTAAACACCAGCTTCTGAACTGGTAATTGCTATTACCTCCCACCTGCTTTTGTGATACTTGGCTTTATGTTCACTCTATCCTCATCTTCTGAATTATTTTAGTAGTTTAGAGACTTGATATGTTTCCATTTTTGGTTGTGTTTTTTGTTTTCAAAAGTGAATTGAAAAACTGAGGTAATTCACAGTTCTGTTAGTGAACTTCATGATTCTCTAGAGATTCATTTATTTTTTTTCCTTTATTGTGTTCCTAAATGTTGTTATTGTTAGTTCTGGAATCTGAAAATCTATTTTGGAACCGGATTTGTGGGAGGAAAAATACCAGGGGGGGTATTGAGGGAGGGAATTGAGTTCTACTGTCTTTAGCAATTTGCCTGGTTTTGTAGAGGAGATGTAAATAATACCCCCTGCTTTCGCAGTGCTGATTCACTTGTTGCATGGTGTTTCTGTATTTTTATTACAGTTGTTACGCTACTGGCTTCAAGGAAAGAAAACGGAAAAACTTTCATCGATTTTTGAGCATTTTCTAGTCGCTGTCTGTGGCCTTTTGATGCCTTACCGTAGGGGTGCTTTTCTGACCTGTTTCAGTTCAGATGAAGCCTATGAGAATAAGTCATCCAGCCTTTCTCTGCTGCCCTTACCTAAAAACCACATCACACGAGGGGTGTCATCGTGCAGGACACGCACGCTCCGCTGTGTGCCTGTACCTGCTGCGTGACCGGGACCATCAGCTCATATCCAGAGCACGCAGCACGTGTTACAAGCAGGGCCTGGTGCCTGTGCTCCTGTGCACGTGTGTCATTTTGTCACACTGACCAAACACCTCTCCAGTTTTGATGGGAAACACCTTTGGGATTGTCATGTGGCAGCACACGTTAAGCCATGTGATGAAGAACTGATTGAAGCAGGGAGCAGAGTACTGTGTGTTATACCCCTGCCTTAGGAAGGGACGTGCACTGCTTTTGTGTAAGAAACTTCTAGGAGGCTGCCTCTAAACTTTTATGTGTTTGCAGTTAAGTCTTATGCTTTGTAATTTCCAAAGGTCCTGACTTGCTGCAGAAGAGCCCTTCCAACAAAAGGGAGCTGCTGCCACAGAGAACTTCATAACCCAGAGGCTTTGCAGGCTAGTGCTGCTCTAGCTGCCTTTCTAGAAGAGGCATCACAGCTGGGGAACACTAAGCATAACAGAAAAATAACAATAGTGTATTTAAAGTGCGGTGAATTGTTATGGGTAAGCTCCGATATCTCTCCTTGTTTTGCCCAGAATCATAAGTAAGCCCTTCAAGGCCCTGAAGCTGTGCGTGCTTCTCACGAGAACAGGGAGGTGTTTTCTCTCCCCTCTGCTGAGTTAGTGTTGCAGGGCGCGTGCAGAAGGGTTGGTTTGTGTCCATTTGCGAGGCACAGCGCTATGCTCAACGTATATGGGAGGAAGTTCCACGTTTATGAGAAAACTGCTGAATTGTCATATGCGCTGGAGGCGGGACAAAAAAGGTAATTGAGCTTGAAAATTGCTGTTTGGTTTTAGGATTTTTCTGAACCTAAAAATGTCAGAGCATGAGCTGTACTTTCTGCATTTAATTTAACGGATGTTAAATTTAGACCTTGCCTATATACATGTTTACAAATGGCTTATATATTCTAAATTAGTTTATAGAAACTTAATGCAGTTTATTATAGGTACTTTTAACCTGATTTATAACTCTTACCACTCTGAGTTCAATTCCATAACCAGATGAAGACATTCCACAAAGTAGGAAGGATAGGGAGGATAGGAAGGTAGCATAGGGTTATTGTAGCTGTTTTATTGAAGTACTTTATAACCCAGTCTTGGCTTTTGAGTGGTGTTTGACCATTCAGTTCTTTTTACATGTATATGTGGCTTGTTAGTATGTAGATTGGCTTGCTAGGTTGGGACATTTCTTTTGTGAAAAATGTATCTTTAGTTAATCACCAAATGCCATAGACTCTGCTGCCATCTCCTGAGGACAAGAGAAATGATGCATCCTCCTTTGCCACATTAAATCTCTTCTAAAATGGGGAATAATGGGTGATGGTTGAGCCAGAAAAATACTTTTATCCAAGTGGAAATGATTCAGAACTTGAAGAGCCTGCCCATTTGGAAAGCATTAGAAGTGTTCAGACCAATAATCTGAGAAGGCGCTAGATATTTTTACCCAGAGGAGGAGGAAAGGACAGGAGAAGTCGGATATTTCTATTTGTTTGGGAATTGATAAGAGAGAAGTGCAGTACCTCCTTGCATCCCTTCTGCTCTAAGTGAAGTTGGCAATGTCAGGATTGCTTTCTACTCCCTGCTGAAAGAGGGGAAGGGAAGAAGTGACCTATGTTGGAGTTTTAAAGCAGCAAAAGTTTGTCAGGAGGGAGATTTGAGGTGAGAAAGCTGGGGAGGGAAGAGGAAAACAGTCTGTGCATAGAAGAATTGCTGGTTATTTGGAGACTCGTGGACTTGAAGACCTGAGAGCGGAGAAGCAC
Source organism: Antrostomus carolinensis (assembly GCF_000700745.2). Classification (NCBI taxonomy): domain Eukaryota; kingdom Metazoa; phylum Chordata; class Aves; order Caprimulgiformes; family Caprimulgidae; genus Antrostomus; species Antrostomus carolinensis. Next base: position 12,630 of record NW_010288602.1, on the reverse strand, counting down.
GGCATTGAAATGGGGTAACTGTGTATTTGTGTCAGAGCATATTGAATTAATTCATTATGGGAAGGAAATGAAACGAGGCTTTGTAGAAAGTAGAGCCAAAACCATTTCCACAACACTGTCACTAGGTGACCAAGATTGAGATATTTAAATGTTCCTGAGGGCAGAATAATTCTTTTTTTTTTTAATGGATTAAAAATACCATGCTGCATGGTAAGATCTCGATGCATGAAGTGCTTCCTGAGCTCACTTGGCCTTCCTCCTCCCTCTCCTCATTCCTTTCCAGGCTCCATGTGATTTTTGGCCCTTAGCAAACTAGAATCTTGATCCCTGAAAAAAATTCCCATTTCCACCATCTGACCATTGTATTTATCTTCTCTTGAGAGTAAGGGGTGAGACCCAGGGAAGCAGCTTAAGGCTAGTGAAAGTTTTCTCTACATGGCACTTGGAATTTCTTTTCAGTAAAGATCACAAATTAGGTTAAAAGTTGCAATTAAAGGAGATTTGCTTCGCTTTTTAAAATAAGTAGTTCTTTAGCACAAATTTTCATTTGAGAACAAATCATTCTTATTCAAAACTGGGAAAGGAGAGGGGAAAAAACAGCTTTTTGTGCTTGGCAAGTTGGGTGCGTGCGATGATTGTTGCCTTTGACGTATTTTAAGGTAGGCACATAAGACTGATAGCATGTTCTGTTATTTGTTTTACAGTATGTTGTTGATATAATGCATGATTTGAACACCTCAAAAAAAAAAAAAACCACCAACCCTGGGGCCTGAAATCAGAAGTATGGGCAGGAGACCCATGACGACCTGCCATTTTTTCTTTACTAACCTAATGGATACAGGTGTTTGTAAAGAAAGGTGTTTTAGTGACCTACAGAAATATTTGTGTGAAGCAGATAATTTTCTCCTGATATATCAATTCTATAATTTGTTACCTAATATAAGAAGTGCCTTTGAGCTATATAGCTTTATGTAAATAAGGCACTTTGTGAACCCAGCATCACTTCTGTTTTGAATATGAAGGTAAACCTCTTTTCTCACCTGAGGATCATCAGGTACTGCATGAACATTAATTAGCAAAGGTTCATGATCTCCTGGGAGGCAAATAAGGGTTATAATTATTATATCCAGGGACACTGAGGGTATGGAAAGGGCAGTAACTTGTAAGATTTCTTGGGGTATTGGTGATGGAGACACAAAACTAATTTTGAGCTAAGTTGTTTCAAACTGGTGAAGTACTTCTGCTGTGCAGTCATGGTTCAAAATCTGAATGTTCTTGTGAGTTTACTTGACCAATAAAGAAAAGTGGTTAGAACAGCAATGGAGAGTTAGGATTTCTGGCAGCTCTTTATCTGTTATATGATCACAGGCAAGTAGTTTCCTTTCACTTGACTCTGATGCACCTGGGTTAGGCGGATATAATATCTAAGCCTTTACCTCGTGAGGTGCTCTGAAGTAGCAGTGTTAAGAGCTATGGAGCAATGTATGTTTGGCTGCTTTTCTCTGCTAGACCAACTACATTTATTTCTGATACTTTGGAGTTTGAAAATCCTGTTAGCTGAGCATGGTGATTCCTGCTCGTTGTATCCAGCTGCAGGATGAGATAGCTTTTAATTTTCTTGGGAAAGTTTATTTTTGTTTGACAGTTGTTGAAATGACCTTACTGTCTCCCCGTTGCACTTGCATCATCAGACAGCTTTCATGAGGTGTTTCATCATTGTGCTACTGCTTTAGGTTTAGGTTATCTTTTTTTTTTTTGAGATCAGAGTTGAGTCTAGATTTGAGATCTGGTACAACTCTCAAAGAACAGGTTTCAGCTGGGAAAAATGTAAGGCTGTTGTAGCATAACTTTGCTTCTTGCCTGTGAAGACTGGCCAGTCTTTTGTACAATGGTCAGGTTTTCTACGTTGAAGCAGAGTGAATTATGTGAATGTAATGAAGAAACCTTGACTGGGATAATGCCCTGTGTGTATTTTTTCTTTACAAAGGAGAGAGGTTGAGGAGGGCCTGAAGTATGTCTTGGGGAATTAATGACGCGTGCCAATGAAACTTGTTCACACTGAGATCCATTTGAATCGCAGGTCTTGAGTGAGGTCTTCTGTTAATTCTGATTCTGAAATTGCTTAGCTTTCTTCTGTACATCACTGTGCCCTTCTACAATCCAGCACGCAGCTGGGGGTAACTTCCAGCAGGGTATCAGGTCCCATGCAAATACTTATTTCCAGTAGTAAGTGGGACTAAAGAAGATCAGGGGAGCTCAGAAGCAAATTGGTAAGACTTTTTGCATGCTTGGCTTGTACTTATCCTTCTGGTTTTCTGACAAGTGAAGCAGAGTAGATTTACAGCCCACAGATCTTCTAGATAATTGAAAACATACCGGTCTGCCCACAAGAACTAGACTAACTTGTGTGCCTAGCAAGACAGCTCATCTGTTTAAAAAGAAAAAAAACAAAACCCCACACCCCAAACACTAGAGAGGCTCTTTTGGCTTTGGAGTTGAATCTAAGCAAAGCCACACCCTTCAGGTCTATAGCTTTCATAGCTCTGGTTTGGTTTTATTTTATGAGTGGATTATCCTGTCTAGACTCCTGCTTTGACTTGGAAGCCAAAATAGAAGCAATAAAGCCAGTTGGCCGCTTAGCAGGTGACAAACCTTCTCTGAGGTCCTCTAATTTGTTAGGGCCCTTTTCTCCCCCGTGCTCCTTCTCCTGACTGTTTGATGTTACCTCAGTAAGTTTTGTGAGTCCAGATCCAGCTCTGCTAAATTTAGCACGCCAGATGCCTTCAGTAAGCCTGAGCCCAGCTATCAGTTGCACCGAGATCTGTTTCAGTCAGGCACATCCCTCTGGGGAGAGAATTGCGCTATTTAAAGCTGAATGAGACTGAGATTCTTACAGCATGAAGAAACTCGGAATTCCCCCTTTTTCTCCCTGTTGTTGGTTCTAAACTAGTGCTCAACACTTGCTATTCCTTGGGTTTGAATTTGTGTTTCCTCTTGAACTGTAACTTTGGAAATTGAATTAGTCTTGAGCTATCATTCTGTATAGTGGTTCTCCTTCGGTATATATACACTGAGAAGCAAAAGGCAGCTTTAGCGTAAGCTAATGTCTCATTTAGCCTGTGTTACTTCCAGTCTGAATTTAAGGCATTATAGGAAAAATAATGTTCAAGTCACAGCCCTGTATTAGGCTGCAGAGGGAGAAATGCAGCTGCAGGAAGACAAATTGGATTGTATTTGGTCCTACAAAAATGGCAAGGTTTTTTCTAACAGGTGTTTGAAGGACCTTGGGGCACTGGCGTGCAAGAGCAGGAGCATTCATGCTGATGTTCTGGGCATGCATCCGGTTTCAGTAACTGCTGCTGTCACCTCACTGAAGTCCCACTTCCACTGGGATTTTGTGGATCACTCTTGACTTCCGCTCTTACATCGCTGGGCAGTGTTGTGGGGAGCTTCTAACGAACAGCAGCTGTACACACCAGAAACCGGTTCCCTTCAGTAGTGAAGTCTCAGTGTGGTTTTTCCTCAGTAACCGAGTCGTGGTATGTTGCAGTTGTGAGAAATGCAAACATAGTCCTAGGATACGTCAGGAAAATCCTTCTGGTTGAGACAGGAAGAACTTACTGCTGTTGTACAAGGCAGTAGTAAGTATTTGGGGTGCTGTAAGCAGTTTTGGTTAGTCATGTTTAAGGAAAATTAACTATCTGAAGGAATGGAAAGAAGAGCTAGTATGGCAATAGTAGGAATTAAGAACCAGTCTTAAAGGATAAGGCCAAGAGCTTGGCTTTAGTTACAAGAAGGAAAGTATAAAGAGGTTGTGGTAGCTCTCAGAAAAGGCATGTAGGAGAGGGTGTAGTTGTACCCATCAACTAATGAAGCTCATGAGCAATAAGATACAGCGTATGGGTAGAACTTGAGTACATTCAGAATGGAGATCAGAAGGAAGCTGAACTATGAGAATAATGGTAGCTTGGGAACAGCCTTGCAATGGAAGATGTTTAAGTGGCTTCAGAGGGCTGGTATTCCATCTAGGAAAGGGTATGGATTTGTAGAGCTCTATAGTAATAAGAGGCTTGGCATGATGAGCCAAGAATCCCTCATTCTTCCATATTAAAAACAGTTGCTTGGGATGAGGTAGCTGACTTGGTCCAGAAGCTTTGACACTTGAGTACAGTTGACTGTTCTGTTCTTCATGGAATGCTATTTGAGATGTAGGATGCCAGTAATAAGTGTGTATCTTCTTAGGAATATGGTTGGAATAACAGAATAAAATAATCTGTTAAGGAAGGGCATGTCCCTTCTGGGCATTTCAGGCTCTTTACACATCTTTATGTTCTCTCATATGCTAATTTGAGCTCATGATTTAATTTGTTTCTTTGCCACAGCAGAAGATAGGTGTTTCTGGTATAGCCTGCACTGAGCTGGAGTGCACAGGACTGGCCTAATCACACCTTAACTGGCAGAATAAACTTGTGTTACTCATTTGGCTGAGAGGTAACTTGAAGAAGCAGGTCTACTTGTAAATAGATATTAAAAAACAAACAAACCAAAAAAACCCAAAACCCCAAAGTTATTTCCATTACTCCAGGGAAAAGAAAGGAGTGACTATATTGTGTCCTTTGTAACAGGTGCTTTGTCTTGAATCTTTTGAGGCTGGCATGGTTTTAAGTCCTTAGGTTTGAAGTGCATGTCGCTCCACAAACGATAAGGTGTAGCACAGAATCATCTAGATACTGAATGATCCCTGTGCTCCTCTTGCACGGTGCTTCCCATTTAAACTGGGGCAGGCTGGCACTTCTGCTCAAGAACTGACCAGTTCTGCCTCTGGCAATTTTTTTTCTCTTCTTTATGCTGTCAGAAGACTTGTGTGGTGAACCCCATCAGGGGACTGATGTGGGTTAAAAATAAACTTTTCTTTTTTTGGCTAGGTTAGTTTTAATTGAGGTTGGTTCACCACACTGTTGCACAAATGTTTGTGCCAGCAAAAGGGTGGAAATGGGTGTCTTGGGGACAGCAAGAATGCTGCTCTTGGCAGCAGTGCCAGCTTTCCTGTGTTTTACTCGAGGCCCCAGTGGCACTTTTGTCGTGCTGTCCTCAGGCAAAGTGATGAACTCTCAAGATGTGGGTCTTCCTTTCCACGTCTTCATTTAGTTTACTTATTAAATGTTTTTGTGTGTAATAGTTGTTGCGCTGATTTAATCAGCTAGTGCTGTACATTAAAGGAATTTATGGTTTGAGTATGTGCTATTTAAACAGATATATTTAGTGTGTTGATTTATGCTTCCTGCAGTGTTTCTCAAACTTTTTTCATATTATCCTCTAGGATAAATTACTGTCCCTGGTGCAACTCTTGAGCAATGAGGAAACATCTAGTGACAGAACGCAGGAGGCAGGCAGGAGATGGCAGGAGGCAGCAATGAGTATGGCAAGTGGTGAGGGATGGGGGGGGAGCCCAAGGGCTCTAGGAGATCTGTCAACAGCACCTTGTAGTCACCCACTACTGGAACTTGTTTCTCTGGCCTGATGCCAGCCTCAGAGGTGATGTCTTGGCTCAGCAGCTATGAGCAGCCTTAGACTCTGCTTCTGCACTTTATTAATTCCCTGTCTGAAACCTTTTTGGTGAAAGTCCATCCTCTGGCCATGGTTCCTTTCTCAGCCATCTTGTCCTGGCTGCCCCTGACAACATACCTTTATTGCACTGTTGTCAGAAATAATACATAGTGACTGTCTTCTAAGGCCTGAATTCTTGCTTCATTAGTAACTAATTTTAAAATAATACTAGAAAACACTACCTGATAATAGTCTGTGTCAGAGATTTTTGGTCAAGTATAAAAAGGGACTTGCTCTAGAACGACTTTGCCATCAGCTCATTGTAAGAGTTCATGCTAGCGTTACTGATCTGCTGAAGCTTGGATCTACTGATACAAAAAAATATCACCACAGTTAATATGCTATTAAATCTTTTGGGCAAAGAGGTCTAGGCTTTCAAGGGGCTGAGTGTGAACATGTGGTTTTTATCTTCATTTACTTATGTCCTACTCTGCAGCTAATCTGATTTAACTGGGCAGTGGAGACCTGCTCCCTTTGGTTTCCACTCTGATGCAGACTGCAACAAAAGAGGCTGCTGGATCTTATCTTTACTGCTAGTATGAGATTGCTGAGGTGCTCTTCTCTCTCCCAGACACAAATACATCTGGGAACCCATGTGCCACAGTTTTATTCCTCCTCTTTGTGAGGAAAAAGTAGCAGCACTGCTGGCTAGGGTTAGAGAAGGGCATAACTTGCCTTCTGTGCCTGAAGAAGCCCTGCCATGCTAGCCTGAACCATTGTGCTCAGCTGGGCATAAAACAAGTGTTGCAGTTACCCCACTGTCTAATAACTGTGATAGCATGCTTGGTTACAATGGGAGTGCCTCTGTGGTGTGAGGAGATCCTCCTTACTAGCTCAGTACTTACTTTATGTTGGAATATAATTATCGAAGGGGCTTGCACAAGTGGTGATACATTAAGAAAGGAATCTTAATACTGAGAGCAAAAATAATCTCGAAGACTGAAAAGGCTGTGAAACAAAGGGCTGCTGGTGGTAGGAGTCATGGAAAAGAGATAGTGCAGAGTCTTTCAGCACAACATAGTGGGTTATAGCTAGAAACTTTAGAAAGGTGTCTCATTGCTATTGCTTGTTTTGTACGTGGATATCCTGGCATGGATGAGATGCAAGAATATGGAGACTTGCTTCTTCTATCATTCTTGAGAACACTGCTGGAGAACATGCTGTCAAAGATCTAGTGAGATGTTTCTCGAGAGATTGCTGTACAATTGGGCAGAGCTCAGGGGCAAGCCACAAGGATTTGTTGCTTATCAGTTGCCCTTGCAGTAAGGCAGGAAAAAGATCAACGTGTTCAGTGTGCTAGGGGTGAGATAGATGAGGAGCTGCCAGGAACAATTTGCAAGCACCCATACTGGCATGAGATGCTTGACACCAGGGGCCTTTTTAATCTCTTTGGCAAATGTGTGATGAAGTGTTAGACTTCCAAGTCAGCAAAGATCAATATGTAAATGCCAGCCATTAATTCTAAGTAGTAACTGGAACATATTCATCTGATGAAGAATGACAAAATCATCAATAGTCCATTAGTTAATTCTAGACGGTTCTCTAAAAGGTAAGCCCTACTTTAAAATGGTTTAGCTTCTGTAGGGCTCACTGGGGAGGATGTCTGATCTGTGTCATAGTGGAGAGGGGGCAGTTGTGATCTTTGCAGAACTGAAGACTGTATTCTTTGCTGTGAAAGTAAAGGAGAAAGTGGGTGTGGGGGCAAGTTTTGCTTCTAGAAGTAAAAGTTAAAGGCTCCGTTCCTGTAACTTTTTCTGATAAATTTTGCAGGCTGCAGTACAACGCCTAGAAAACACTGTTTATTTATCACCCATCATTGGTAGCAACACTAAAACTGATAAAAGACCTGGAGTACTAATTGTTTAAGGGTTTTTGATGTATAATTAAGGACAATTAATGAAACAGAGGCAGATTATCCTCTGCATTGCTTGGTACAGTTCTTGAAGAAAAAAGTTGGTGGTTATTATATCTTCTTTGTTTCACTGTATTTTGTAAGTTAATCTGGGCTGTTGTGTCCTAAACATCAACCTATATGAACAAAAACCAAGCTGCCTAGGCACAAGAGCCGTTGAGGATGGAAAGCAGCTACTGCACTTTAGAGCAAACTTTGAAGCCTGGCGAGGCTTCAAGGATCTTGGAAAGCTGCCTTTATGAAAATAGAATTTGACTTTAAAAAAAAAAGGAGCAAACAGAGTCTTTACCAATGTTTGGGCAGAAAACAGTCTGGTTACCTGTATGTATTTGGTAAAACAAGGCTGAGATGAACCTCAAACTGTGTGTGGTTTTAATTTGACATGTGTTGGCTTTGTACCTGCCAACATATTCTGGTGACCATGTGGGAAAACATTTTATCTTGGGTTTTTTTTTTTATTTTTCATTCTTGTAGTCCTTGTTAAAACTGCCTGCACCCAAGAAATTGGCTTTGGGAATATGAACAAGTGCCCACCCTACCCCTGTGATCTTGATGATCAGTGAGGGAATTAATGGGATAAAGTGAAAGCTAATATTCCTACAGAGATTTGTGTTCTCCTGTCTCCCACCCAATGAAACCACATGTAATCTATGATACGTCAGTGGTAAGTGTGGCCTGAGAAACTTCTGACTGTACAGTACTAACTGAAATTGGGTTTGGGAGTTAAATCAGCCACCAACAGAGGACTTAATTGTATGGGTTGAACACTGCAGTTCAAATATGTATTGAGCTGATTATTAGGTGGGACAGTTCTCTAAGCATAAATAAAATAATTCATTGTCCTTAGAAATTTTGCAGTGTGTCGGATGTTAAGCATGTTTTGATTTGTTCCAGTAGCCGGATCGAGCTGGGAGATGTGACGCCACACAACATTAAGCAGCTGAAGAGGCTAAACCAGGTCATTTTTCCTGTCAGCTACAATGACAAGTTCTACAAGGACGTACTGGAGGTTGGCGAACTAGCCAAATTAGGTACAAATGTTCTTGCCAGTAATTGCGGGCTGTGGTAGCAGAAGTGCTCATCATTGCTATCCGTAATGGTTTTGAATAGCAGATCCTTCTGTTTTCTTGTTTTACATAATGAAAAATAACTGTTTGGGAACCTCAAAAAACCCACAGTCCCAACCTCAGAGGGTTTGTGTTCTAAACAGATTCCATTTTACTGGGAATAGGCACGTTTTCTGTTACAGCAGAAAGCTTGAGGTATGCGCACTACCAGCTTGCCTCCTGGTGTCATTGCTAGTTGGCTTGGACTGTAATAAGCCAAGCACCGTGTCAAAGCAGCATTGGTAACTTCACTGCAAGTGTTAAGCCACAGTGTGTGATATTTTATCTGGATGGGAGAATTAGCAAGAGGGAGGGAAGGAAGATGGAAGGTGTAAATGAAGGAGCTGTATGTACAGGGTGAGCCTTGTGACCGATAACACTTTGTTTCCCTCCCTGGCAGCCTATTTCAATGATATTGCAGTGGGAGCAGTGTGCTGTAGGGTGGATCACTCCCAGAACCAGAAGAGACTGTACATCATGACACTTGGATGCCTAGCACCCTACCGAAGGCTAGGAATAGGTAAGGAGGATCTTCCTTTGTCCCTGAGTCATCAAAGAAACCAGATTGCTCTGCAGCCTTCTAAATGCTCTTTCAGATTTTTAACTTCTAGACCACTGATTTCTTTGGAAGGCACTTTGGGGAAAGTATGATTTATGATGTGCTATTTTCTTCGTGCCTTTCAGAAATTGACTTTTTTTAGAACTTTCTAATTCAGGATTTCAGATAATTTTAATCATAATCACATTATCATACTGTCATGTAAATACTCTACTTCTATAGATGTGAAAATTGATGCACAGAGATGTGAAATAATTTCAGAGGTATGCAGCCAGCATGTAAGTCATATGTAATTAGAACATGACATTTCTTCATTGTGTTATCTTTTCATGCTTCTAAATGTAGGGTTTTTTCTATTTATTTTGTCTTTATCACTACTGATTATTGCTGCTCAGGGGTAGTACCTGCTTTCTATCTGTACTGCATTTAGTTCTGTTCTCCATGTTGCAAATCAATAGACCAGATTAATTAAGACCTTGAATTAACCTGTTTGCTCTGACAAACTGGAATGAAAAGATAACTTTATTTTAAATTATTTTATTAGGTCTTTATTAGAAAAACTTACCATTGCTCTCTCACTGCTTTATATATTGTTTTGACTTTATTTTCAGGTGAGTTTGAGACCTTGAAGCTAGTGTTTAAATAAGCTGCTTTGTGCATATGCTTCTGGGCTGCTGGATTTATTTATTTTTTTTCTCCAAATAAATAATGAATTAAATTCTGTGAGCAGTCAGCAAGGTAGTGAAATACTTATACACAATGTTTTATTTGCCCTTCCTAGTTCTCACAAGCTCTGGCATTTTAGCCTACCTACAGTTAACCTGCCTCTCCTCAAGGTGGCCATTAGCTAAGTACAGACTCGATTGTGCACTTCTGGTTTTCTTAAGTATCTCTTTACCTTTCGACAGGAACTAAAATGTTGAATCATGTCTTAAACATCTGTGAAAAAGATGGCACTTTTGACAACATCTATCTGTAAGTAAATAAGTTACTCCTGCATTTTTTTGAGAGATGACAGAGGCGTGTATGGGTGCAAGGGGAGGGAGATCCAAGAGCATTTTTAGTATGTATTTTAGTGGGGTCATGTTGTGTGATGCTGAGAAAACCAAAACCCTGCTACCTTGCTTTCTTTAGGAGGGCTTCTGCAAATTGGCTGAATTTAAAAGTAGTTTAATTACAAAATTATATTCTATAGCACAGTTACACTGTCTGACTAAAAAAACTTTTGTGAAAGAATTTTTTTTTTACTGTACAGTGTCATCCTCAGAATGGAAAATACTGCAGGTCTTGCATGCAGTTTTGCTGCATTTGCTGTCTGTCTTTTATGACAGTAACTGTGTGGGTTAGAACATCAGATCAGAGGTGCTTGCAAGCACTGTAGCTTCACATGCAGTAGCAAGGCCCAACTGCTTATTCCCATTCTTGCACTCTGCCAGGTCAGCTGTTTGTGAAGCAACACAGTAAACTAGGTCAGTGACCTGACCCAGCTGCGGAAGCTGGTTTTGGTTTTGTTTCTGCCTGTTGGTTTTGGGTTTAGGGTTGGGTTTTGGGAGGGTTTTGGTGGATTTTTTGTTTTTAAAATCAGCTGAATGTCTATGTAAGTACTTGGTATGATTCAGACATGAAAACAAGCACTGGAGTGGAGGACAGGCCTGTTTAAAAGAGCTCCGCCATCCTAATAGATCCTCATGGAAACAGAGCTTGAAATCCATAGGTGCCAAAGCTTTGCTTCCCCTTCGCTGCTGGCTGCGCACTTCTGCTTCTTCCTGTGCATCGGTGTCTCTGTGAATACCAAGTGAACTGATGCAGGTTTTGGCTGGATTGCTTCTCAGAGACAGCTTCTTCCTTGTCCATCACTGCCTGCTTATACCAGTACAAGCACAGTGCACGGGTAGGGAGAGTCCCACAGCAGGTGGGATTGGATGGACTTGTGCTGCCACTGAACTGCACCCTGAACTCTTGCCAGGAGTGTCGAAGGTTCTTAGTGAGGAGTGTTTTGTACACTGATATCACTATAAATGGAGTGACTTTCTCTTCAAGCTTAGTTAACTTCTGCTAAGGAGGTGCAAAGCCGTCCAAGTTGTAGCTTTGTGCCCTCTCTGTAAGAGGAGCAGGTGTTTTAAAGAGGAGTTTGAGTAAAGCTGCTTTTGGCTTGTATTCCTGGTCTCCTTCCTCAGAAGTGGTAATGAACTCCCTCTCAGATGCTTGCTAGTTGGCACAGGCTTTCGTTTTTGCATGTTACTGTGTGCACGGTGAGGGAACTGTTTACTGGTTTTAATGCAAAAACCAAATCCTTTATAATCCTTCTTTGTACTTCCCAGAGTCGGATTGTGGGATGACTACAAACAGCCCCCGAAGTGGCGCATAACAAAGTTCTTTTAGTGGCCCACTGATTTTATTACTGTGTCTGTTGCTTGTGCATCTTCTATCTGAACCTATTATGCACCTTAGCACCCTATTTGATATCTATGCCTAAATTTGTCATTATTATGAAGCTCCCTTTAGCTATTTGGTGCTTATTTGGCTTAACACTAAGATCTTTTGTTTTGTTCTGCTGTTGCTTCCAGAGTTGATTTGGTTCTATGGCTATGTAGCATGTTGTCATGAAAAAGTGACTCATGAGCTTGTGCAGTGTCCACTGAATTTTGGGAGTATTCAATGAATGCCTTTTGCTGAGCCAGACTTTTTTTTGGTTGTTTTTTTTGTTTTGGGTTTGTTTGGGTTGTTTTTTGATAAAACTTGTGCAAATAAATGTTCTAGTTGCTTAGGATGAAGAACTGATGTCTGTTTGTTTTGGAGGCCCTGAAAATCTTGGAATATGCTAGCAAGATCTGTAAAACTCTGAGAGAGATGATAAAAGGGGGAAGGACTTTGTAAGTCCATAGGGCTTCTTTGTGCTGACATAGCTTTTTGTGAGGAGAGACGGGTAGTTAGAAGTAAACAAGGAGTTAAAATCCTATCAAACACCTTTGCCAGTTTTGTGTTGCAGCATGTAGGGTTCATCCCTCAGACAAGTGTTTTGGTCATCTGAGCAGTGTCACTACAGGAAGTTAAAATTTGCTGTACAGTGAAAGTTTATTATATATTTCCACAAATTATCTGTCGTTTCCAGATTAATTTAAATTAGTGAGCCTAGAAGTGCTTCAGAGACTCTGCTATTTATGTTCCTTAAAAGAGCTTTACTGAGGGGAAGCATTTGCCACTTCTCAGAATGATTGCCACAGGCTGCCCAGGAACTGTGTGTTAGCTCAGGATTGATTTGGGAAGAACAAAATTTCCAGTCCTGAACTTAGACCATCGTTCCTGTCTCTATCTAGATAGCTCCTTATCTCATCTTTGACCCTTCAGAGTGCAGAGGCAGAATGCTGTACCGCAGAAAGTTCTGATACCTGTCTCTCTATCCTTTCTGTCCCAGGCATGTCCAGATCAGCAATGAGTCTGCAATT
>NW_010288601.1:1180-1455 GCF_000700745.2 Antrostomus carolinensis | reverse complement strand
CCCTTTTTTCTGCCCCCCTTTTGCCCCCTTCTTTGCCCCTTTTTTCTGCCCCTTTTCTGCCCCTTTATATTATTGTTTTGTTCTTGTGTTTTGTTTTGAGACTGTATCTTTCTCCATGTCAGGATTCTTTAGTGAAGCTAAGTTCTGAATTACCACTCGTCTGACACGAGTGCTAAACTGAATTACCTGCTCCATATTAAAATCCACAACATCAAGTGGTAATTTGATGAGTGTTTGTGGGGAGAAGTGGAGGGGGAAGACACAGTGGGGAAGGA
>NW_010288601.1:0-1159 GCF_000700745.2 Antrostomus carolinensis | reverse complement strand
AGGACAGTGAGAGACTTGAATGCTGAGGCTGGACGAGGGATTTGTAACCTCTGTGTGGGACTGTGAGCAAGGCAGAGGGTGCAGGTTTGTATTTAGTTTTCATGTCCTGCTGGGAAACAAGAACAAATTAGAGGGACAGACCAACCTTCATGTGAAGTCTGAAAATGACAAACTAAGAGCAGTTTGTCAGAGAGCTTTGAACAGGGAACCATAGGATGGTTTGGGTGGGAAGGGACCTGAAAGATCATCCAGTTCCAACCCTCCTGCCAGCAGCAGGGACACCTTCCACTAGACCAGGTTGCTCAAAGCCTCATCCAGCCTGGCCAAGAAACACTTCTAGGGAGGAGCAGCCACAGCTTCTCTGGACAACCTGGGACACTGGCTCACCACCCTCACACCAAACAATTTCTTCCTCACATCTCAGCTCCATCTCCCCTCTGCCACTTTCAAGCCATCACCCCTCGTCCTGTCACTCCCTGCCCTTGGCCAAAGTCCCTCCCCACCTTCCTGGAGCCCCTTCAGGTACTGGGAGGCCACTAGAAGGTCTCCCCAGAGCCTTCTCTTCTCCAGGCTGAACAGCCCCAACTCTCTCAGCCTGTCCTCACAGCAGAGCTGCTCCAGCCCTTGTTCTGTAAGGGCTGGATTTTTCTCATGTCCCTTCTAGCATCTTTATAAAATTACCTTCAGACAGCGTTGTGCGTGCAGTTTGTTGTCCATCTGAAGGGAGGAGAGTTTGTGGCTGCTGCATCCACAGAGCTAATTCTCTTTTTCCTTCTTACAGCCGTACAAACAACTCCACCACGTGAGCTGGCAGCAAAGAAAGTCCCATCTTCAACACCTTCACCTCCAATCCAGGGTCAGAGTGTGCTGAGTTACAGCCCGTCCCGCTCCCCCAGCACCAGTCCAAAGTTTACTCCCAGTTGTATGACTGGGTACAGCCCTCAGCTACAGGCTCTGTCCAGCAGCAGCGCTTCTTACAGCAGCGGTGTCACCTATTCACCAAACAGCAGCTACTATAAGGTAACGACCAGAACAGCTCCCGAGGGTACAGTTTGGTCCTTGTGTTGTGCCCTGTGCCATGGAAGGCGAGTGACAGCCAGTGGAGAGTTGTGTATTTGTGTGTTTCACAGGTGAGACACTGGCCCAGGCTGGCCAGAGA
>NW_010288600.1:0-2085 GCF_000700745.2 Antrostomus carolinensis | reverse complement strand
TATTTATATATATATATACATATAATATAAAAATATTGTATCATACATATTTTACACTAGCTCCACCTGCCAGTAGTGTTGGGGAGATGTAGATAAAATAAATTCTGCTGATCATTGGGCCAAATCTCTGGAAATTGAAGAACTTCAATGTGTAACCTGTAGCCAATGAATCCATTCCGTGTCTGGATGTGGTTTTTCTGGCAGAAGTAAAAATGATCAAGCCTTGAACTTGTAGAGTTTGGTGATGAGCGTCCTCTTGCTGGCAGCTGGAGGGGGAGTGGTAATAAAAGGTTGTTTTAAACTGTGCAACCTGGTCTAGTGGAAGGTGTCCCTGCTGATGGCAGGGGGGGTGGTAACTGGATGAGCTTTAAACCCAAACCAGTCTGGGGTTCTATGAAACTGTGCTGTTTGGATCAACCCTTTTCCTTCCTCTCTGACGTTTTCCTTCATAGTGTCCCTCAGTAATTTCAGATGTATTGCTGCCTTGTCTGTCATCCTCTTTGTCCCTGGACATGTCCCTCTTCCTTTCCCCTCCACCACAGTCTGTTGCCAGGCTGTATTAGCTTTCAAACATCTTTCAGCAAGAGCCTTGGCTGGAAAGATCTCGTGGTTGGATGTTAGGCAAACAAGTCATAAATCCAAATATATTGCTTGGCTTTTTGTGCGTTTGTTTGCCGGCTGGTAATGTGTAGTGAGCTGAGTCCTGAGATATGGCTGTGATGGGTGTGATAATCCACCTGATGTCACTGTTCCTTCGTGTGAATGGTCCCCAAAAGCCGTCCCTTTAACTGTTCTAAAGGTGGCTATAAACTCTGAAAAACGTGATGTACTTCCTAATATTTTAATTGAAGTTTAAAATAACACCAACTTAAGGCAAAATAAGAGAAAAGCTGCTTTGCTTTTTATGTTAAAGGATTTATTCCTGGTAAAATGCTCCTTCTGCCAGCAGATTCATCTGTACTTGTGCTTTGCCAGGGCCACTTATTTTAGCTGCATCCTCCCAGAACAGTTAAATACAGGTGTGAGACTCGTGTGTTGGGTTTCAGAAGGGTTTTGCTGTAGCTCGTTCCAGAGCATAAATCATGTAGCAAAAAGAAATCTTAATGCCTTCAGAATTTACTGATGTTTTCTGTACTTCACCTCCTTCATAAACTTAGGATGGGAACCTGGTTAAGGCATGTAAGAAACAAGAGATGAAGTTTAAAACTCATCAGGATCTCAGTTCCATGTTGAAAAACAAAGCATAATTGTAAAAAGAAAGAGAAGTGCCTTGGAGTAATTTGAATATTGAGCTTTATAAAATGAAACAAGTATCTGTGACATCAATCCACAACTGATGGACCTTTTCACATCAACCAAGAAAATGTTGCAGATGTGCCAAGGACTGAAAAGACTTGAAAAATATTAAATTATTATAAAGTTACTGAAAATTATTCTGCAAAGATTATTTTAAAATAATCTGTGCTCGGTGACAAGTTTTATAAGATAGAAGGAAATTAGTTGAAGCTGTAAATTGTTTGGCAGGTTGGTTGTGTAGCACTCAGCATGATGAGACTTCATGCTGTGTGGGCTGGAAGGATTAGGATGAACACCTCTGTTATTAATGTAGGTATTCTTATTAAAAATTATCTTTTTTAATGGATACCTTTTTGTAGGGCAGGTCTAAGATATAAAGGGCTGCAATTTTTAACCCATACCTCTGCTGAAATGAATTTATGCTACTGTATGAAAGTTTGATGTAGTTAAACCAGTATGAATACAGCAGAAGAGAAAGTCCTCACAATCCTTTGGTTTAGAATTTACATCAATAGGTGAATGATCATATTGAAAATAATCCAGAATTAGGTCCTTTGGGGACCCTGAATCCCCTGAGGAGGGGAGGTGTCAGGCACTCGGTGTCACGCTGTCTGGGTCTGAGGTTGGTGGGCCGGTTCCCAGTGCAGAGTTAGTCCCAAAGCTGAGGATTTACAGAAGCTGACACGCTGAGAAAGGAGATGCTGCTGTTCCACTCGGGCCACTCTCCCAGCTGGATCCTGGAGGCAGCTGCTCCTCAGCCTTTGTCCTGGTTTTTGCTAGGATAGGGTT
>NW_010288599.1:309-861 GCF_000700745.2 Antrostomus carolinensis | reverse complement strand
TCCAATCCCTGACATCCTGTGACTCTGTGAAACGTTTCCTCTGGAAAAAAAACCCCATTTGTGGCTGTTTCCCTGACTGTGCTCAGGCTGGTGCTGGGTCACATCTCCCCCAGCCCACAGCAAAGGTGGAGGTGGCAGGGGCTGATCTTCACCTCGGGCACACGGACACCAAGTGACCTGGGTGAGGTTTTCCCAACTGCAGTTTCCTCCTCATGGAGTAACTGTGAATTCCTCCTGCTCTCCAGGGTAACACCAGGAGCAGCAACGTGTGTTAACGTCCGTCACTGTGAGTGAGCAAAGAGCCACCCAGAGAAAACACCAAGGACTTGGACACGTCAGGCTACGGCATCATCTCGATCCCAACAGCTGCGGGACCACGTGGGGAGGCAAGGAAACAACAGAACCTGGGGGGATTTCACTGGTTTTCAGGGAATCCCAGACTGGTTTGGGTTGGAAGGGACCTTAAAGCTCATCCAGTCCCAACCCCCCTGCCAGCAGCAGGGACACCTTCCACCAGACCAGGCTGCTCAAAGCCTCATCCAGCCTGGCCTT
>NW_010288599.1:0-216 GCF_000700745.2 Antrostomus carolinensis | reverse complement strand
AACAACAACAACAACAACAACAACAACAACTCCCCCGAGTTTGTCTCTGGGTCCAGCCCCAGCAGTTCAGTGCCCAGGGACAAACCCTCCCACCTCAGCACCGGCGCTGAGCGACCCTAAGGGAGCCGACAGCAGCTTCACACCCCGGAGGTACCCCCAGGGACCCCCCCAAAGCACCCAGCAGGGCTGGGGCTGCAGCTCGGCTCCCCCCCACCG
>NW_010288598.1:0-822 GCF_000700745.2 Antrostomus carolinensis | reverse complement strand
CCTCTCCATCCTGCTGAGGAGGGGGGTGATAAAGTGGCTTGGTGGGCACCTGGAATTCAGGCCAGGTCAAACCACCACAACCACCTTGAGCAGAAATGCCAAAAAACCAACTGAAGACAAGACTTTTCAAAACGTTACATCTGGAAAACAGGGAGGGAGGGACTGCTGGAGCCTTCAAGCCAAGTGCAACAGGAACTGCTCATGCCAAAACCTGTTTCAGCTGCTTCAAACTTGGCTAAAACTTCACCCAGTGAAGTGGAAAGCTCCTTGTTCCCTCCTCAAGAAAAAAACAACAAACATGCCTTTCTGATAATGAGAAAAGGAAAAATTCTCTTTCCTCCTCCACACTGGGAGGGAAAGCCCTAAAATTGCAGTTATTTCCCTTCAAAAACTCAGTGGAGCAGTGCTCTCAGTCTGGGAGGGTTGAAGTTTGGAGGACAGGGTTAGATGTTCTTCTGGAAACCACCCAAATGCATCAAAATGATGAGCTGCTGCGAGGCTTTGCTGCTTCCCCCAGGGATTTTGGGTGAGCTGCCCCTGAATCCTCACCTCTCAAATCCAGCAGCCCGAGCTCTGCCATCCCAGTGCCACCACTGTTGTCACCCCAGTCACTCTCAGCTCTCCCTTCTCCTCCTTCCCAGCTCAGCTCCTGCCTGACTCTGCTCAAAGTGGACAGCCAACAGGATGGCGAGGGCCAGGGTGGGTGGGTGCAGACACCCACCTGCATTGCCCAGCACGCCAGGGCATGGGCCACTGGCACAGCACTGGGCACTGTGGGGGAGCAGAGTGCCCAGAGAAAGGAATCTGGGGAGATTTTTGGCT
>NW_010288597.1:7316-7638 GCF_000700745.2 Antrostomus carolinensis | reverse complement strand
CAAGTTCCTTAGGTGCTCCCGAACCTGGTCTTCTCCTACAGTGGGTGGTTTTTCCTTCTCCTGGACTTTTCCTTTGCTTTCTAGGACTTGGGCAGTGTGGCACGACCTCTTGCCCGTGAAGACTGAGGCAAAAAAATTATTGAGTACCTCAGCCTTCTCAATGTCCCGGTTTAAATGGCTAAAACTGGTGAAAGAGAAAGCCTGTGGGTATGCTGAAAAACAGAATTCAGCTTCTTATGTAGTTTCGTGCACAATACTCCAAGAAGCAGTGTTTTTCATGGGGAAATACCCCTTAGGAACCTGGAAATCTAAATGCATCATA
>NW_010288597.1:4866-7240 GCF_000700745.2 Antrostomus carolinensis | reverse complement strand
CGCACCATTTGTGTTGTAGTTTTGCAGTTTGCTTGGAAAAAGCTCAAGACATACTTTAAGAATTAATTCAGCTCCCGTAAGAAATGTGTTACTTTGTTCCTTTGCACAGAAATGGCGGTGTCGCTATTACCGTGTGTCAGGTGATTATAGATGGCTACCCTTCCTGACGTTCCTGAGTTGCGTATTGGGTTGGCATGGCGAGGTTTTGGTATTGGGTGGGGGTGAGCAGGGAATAGAGGTGGCTTCTGTGAGAAGCTGCCAGAAGCTTCCCCCATGTCCCACACAGCCAATGCCACTGGCTCCAAGATGGACCTGCCGCTGGCCAAGGCTGAGCCCATCAGTAATGCCTCTTAATTAAGAAAAAAGAGGAAGAGATAAAAAACCAAAGCTGTGCAGCTGGAGAGAGAGGAGTGAGAAGATGTGAGAGAAGCAGCTCTGCAGACACCAAGGTCAGTGAAGAAGGAGGGGGAGGAGGTGCTCCAGGTGCCAGAGCAGAGATTTCAGCACAACTTGTGGTGAAGCCCATGGTGAGGCAGGCTGTCCCCCTGCAGCCCGTGGAGGTCTATGGTGGAGCAGATGACCACCTGTAGCCCGTGGAGGACCCCACATCGGAGCAGGTGGAGGCCTGAAGGAGGCTGTAACCCTGTGGGAAGCCCGTGCTGGAGCAGGTTCCCGTCAGGACCTGTGGCCTCTGTGGAGAGAGGAGCCCGCATGGGAGCAGGTTTGCTGGCAGGACTTGTGACCCTGTGGGTGACCCACGCTGGAGCAGTTTGTTCCTGAAGGACTGCACACCATGGAAAGGACCCATGCTGGAGCAGTTTGTGAGGAACTGTCAGTCATGGGAAGGACTCTGGAGAAGTTGGTGGAGGACTGTCTCCTGTGAGAGGAACCCCACGCTGGTGCGGGGAAGGAGTCCTCCCCCGAGGAGGAAGGAGCAGCAGAAACAACATGTGAGGAACTGACCCCAACCCCTCTTCCCTGTCCTCCTGTCCCTCTTGTCTGGCTGGTATAAATTAAAATTATTTTTTTTCCCCCAAGTTGAGTCTGTTTTGCCCGTGTCATTAAGTTTAAAAGCAAAACAAAACAAAAAAACACAATTGAGGAATGATTTGCACTCTACATATACATTGGATGATAGTAGAAAAAACTATAGAGGCAAACAGCGGAAGGAGGTTACTTATCTATCTGTCTTGATACATGAATGAGCATAGATACTGTCTTTTGGATCAAATTTGCTTGAATAAAGATTCATTAGTCATTGAATAAGAAGAGCAGTGTTTAGTACTTTAATGTAAAATATTCAAACCTGTTAATTGCCATGACATAAACTCACAGTTTTGTGTTTTTTGCAGAAAGACTAGTTATTTAATCAACATAATCTTAGGCTCAAATTCAGCTCACAATTCCACATGACTAGAAATATTTGTCTCCATAGAAAATTATTTCAGAAACTGAGCTCTAAACAGATACATTTGTCAAAGGTCAACATCATTGAAATGAAAATCCTTATTGAGACAATTCAAATACTACTGACTGTTCTGGAGATGAAGAAATCAGTAAACTGTCCATGCTGTACAGTATTACAGAAAGTTGCAAGGACAAAAACCAGAAGATGAGAAATGAGTTGGGAATTCCCTTCAGAATGTGTGAGTTCACTTTTGTGATGTGCTATAAAGGAGGAGAGATCTACCCACTAGTCAGTTCTTTGCATCTAACCCAACAATGAAGAAGTCATTATATTGTAGAATCAAAGAGGGAGTCAGAGGTAGAAAACATGTCATGCAATTAGAGATCTTTTAAAGGGTTGCAAGTTTTTCCTTTTATTTGAGACAACAAATGCTAGTATGCTAATTAGAAGTGGTTTTTGTAGCACTTGGTTCAATCAAAATGAGAAAAAATTTCCATTGGTCCTTAGAATCAGTTCTCTGAAAATAATCTAAATGTTGGTCTGAAATTTGTGGATCCTACAAATCAGTAGATATTGGTGTATTCATACAAGTGATGAATTTACTTTCCAAGGTAGCTTTCAAAAAAGCACGGTTTATTACTTTTTCAGACAAGTGATTGGGGAACTCCCACATACTGCAACTTCTAGTAAACTGACAATTCACAAATCTACTTTTTGAGGTCTTTTACTTTATTTTCATGGTAAGTAAGAAAGAGTACTGTAAGAATTAAAAGTCTGATCCATATGCTTGTTCACATTACAAATGCATTTCACCAAATCTAACTTTTTAATCTCATAATGGCCAGATTTGTTTATAGCATAGTTTCTGAGTTCAAGATCATCATCAGCACTCATGATCAAAGCATTTTAGTCTTTTTATTAATTAGTATATTCTTTGTTAAATAAGACTTAATTTTTCCGGGGGGG
>NW_010288597.1:0-4816 GCF_000700745.2 Antrostomus carolinensis | reverse complement strand
GGGGGGGGGGAAAGATTAGCTTATCTTTGCACGTAGTCTGAGCTTTATTTGGGGTTCAATGCTTTCATTATTTTAGCAGCTGCAAAATACTGATGTGCTGGTTATCTCAAGCACTGTTTTTATACCCATAGTCATAAAGTTCCTGCTAGACTCTGTATGTGTTACCTTAGGGTGGTGGTATTGTACACACACACACAAAGTAAAATTCTCTAGTATATCGTATATATTGGTACTTAGGCTTAAGGTTCTCTGTGGAGTTAAAAATTATTCTAATTAAATCACCTTCCTTTTTTACCATTCTGATGTCCAAGAAATAGTTCAGCAAACGTCCCATAACACCAAATACCGTCTGTTCTGCACTGGGCTAGGGGTGCGGTCAGAGCGAGCTGACACGGGGATCTGTCTGCATCTCAATAACAAAGGCCCAACAAGAAGTGCCTTGTTAAGATAACTGCTTCCAACAGATAGTAACATCTTAAAACCCTTCAGATACTGGACGTCCCATGTTCATAAGAAGATCCTGTCCATAAGAAGAAACTCTTCCATTCAGCCATTTGAGGCAGTGTATGATTTCCTCACATGAAAACAACTCTATCCCTAAAGGATGTTCTTGTGACAACTTGTGCACTCTTAGATAAGGGCAAAGGGCCACTCAGGGGGTGTAATTGTGGTGCTGAGTGGGAGCTGCCCACAGGCTCCTCCAGCACCATGGATGGCCTGGGTCTGTCCCACAGCCAAGGGAAGTGTGCAGCATGATGTGGCACAGCACAGCCCAGCCTGAGGGCCCTGCTGGGCACGCAGTGCCTGCCCAGGTTAGCTGCGGTGTACAGTGGTCTCCCAGTCAGGATCAGTACATTCCACCCTTTGATACACATATAGTTTACCTTTCCTAAACATGTATTCTAATTTACAGATTATATTGATAACACATGGGCTTCTCAAGTACACGTGACAATGGAGCAGACACGGCCTCTTCAAGATCACTGACTCCTCAAGTACAAAGTCTTCTGCCAGCCTCCAAATACAGCATCTTCTTGCACTCTTCAAAGCGATCGTGTTGCTCATGTAGTCATTTGTGCTACTTAATCAAAAAATAAACCAGCTAAACCAAAATGGTTGATTTTTGCTCCCACTCTGTAGTCTCATTAGAGATAGCTCTCCAAGATCCATGAAGACATTTGTTTTTGACCTCAGATAATTCACAATTTTTCTGTCCCCTATATGACATAAAATATAACTTAATTGCAGTTTAAATTCCTTTTTCCTGCTGCTAAAGTACCCAGTTATTCTTTTTCTTTTACCTTTATGATTCCTATCTCTTTCTCTTCCTTTTATGAATGGAAAAAAAACCCAGCTCCACAGTCTCCACAAAAGCTTTATCAAGTAAGCTTTGTATCAGATGTAAAGCTTTATATCAGATGTAAGCCTCAAGGATTACATGTGATATACAAGCTGACCACGTTGAGAACAGCGAGTTCTAGTAATGAGCCGAGAATATTGTTTGTTACTAGAATTCTGTGTTATAAGCTGTAGACCCTAGTTACTACAGTTTGCTTAATCTCTGTTACATTCCATTTTTGTCTTCATTTTTTCTGTATTTCTATTTAGTGTCTAGTACATTGGGATTCCAGTCCTAATTGAGAGTAGTTGTAAGAGAAATACATAGGAGAAGCACTGTGTGCTAATACAGGTATTTCAACAATACAAGGTCTCTCAGCAGGGACGTTTTCTTCTCTCTGCCATGGGAAAGCCCTCTCTGTATTAACGTATACCAGCACTTCAACAGGAGTACAAACTGAATTCAAAGGAAACTTCAGACACGCTGCAAATAAGAACAGAGTAACTTTTAGGAGTTATACTTGCATCACTTAGTAAAATGTCACCATCAATTAGCAGCTCCCTTATTATTAAGCAAATATGACTTCTTTGATTTAGGACATTGTTTCCTTGGTCAGCATTTAGGATCTGTTTTGATTCTGACTGTCCATGTTTGGATTCCCTTTTAGCACCTGTCATCCTCACAACCTCTAACAAACCTCTGCATATTCAGTAGACGGATTCTGTGCAATACATTCTACAATTATCAGTTTTGAAAACACTTCTGGAGGCCTGATTTTGAGTTTTTATTCAAGAATTACAGTGAAGATAATAGAGATTATTATATTTTTACACAGATTTTTGTGGCCATATCCACCAGACAAATTTTTATGAACTTTGACTAGTCAGTGTGATGCTTAGATTTAAAATTCAGCAAAATTACAAAGGCATTCAACTATACTGAATTACCTTCTCGTTAAAGCCTTACAGAGACTCACAGAGGGTTGGGGTTCTTTTTTGTTTTTGTTTTTGTTTTTTTTAATGAGATCAAGGTTTACTTTTGCAATAAAACATTTTGAAGACTGGGAAAACAGACTGCTCAACCTATGGAGTCTTTCCTGTTATCTGTATTAGCATGAACAGTTTAATGTTTCAGAGTTTAAGAAATGTTCAGAACATGTTCTCTACCCAAAAAATCTGAGCCTTTAACTGATAAATGACATTAATGCAGGCCATAAACAGAACGTGTTTTTTCTCCCACTAAGAGCAAAGTCTAATCGATATGTCTGTGCAGAAATCCTGGCTATCTACTTCTTAAGTAGCAATAAATAATGAATAGCAATACAAACTTGTTCTTAAGTATTAAATGTAAGTGTGCATGAGAAGTTCAGTATATAAAAGAAGTATTTTATTGCATATGATACAGCAACAAGCTGCTATTTGTAATCTCAGTTATTCCTTTTTTTCTGTTTCCATAAAAATAAGTATCAGCAGAGATACGAAAACTGCAAAGCACTTAGCTGTAAACTCCACTTGGATGTAAACTCAAATGGATGTACATACATGCTTACAAGTGAAATTATTTTTTAAATGTTTTGCTAAGTAAGTATGGGCTACAAAGCTAAAAGCCAAAGCAAAAGGCCTTCTCTTGTCTTCCTAACAGTTCATCTCATGCCTAGGTATTGAAGAATTGAAATACCTGAGTGCATGTCTTAAAGGTAGCTTATTGTGAAAAAAGAGTCTACATATAGAAAATGTCATTTGGGTAGTTTAAAAAGCAGACCGTAAAGCTTCATCTGAAAATACCTTTCTTTCATTAAGATAATTCTGAATATGAAGAAACAGAGATAGCAATGTAATTTGGGTTATTTTCCGGGATCATGACTCACTGGATCACAGTGTAGGCTCCTATTGCTGTTGGGGATTCACTGTCACCCCTTTCATAAATACATGAAGCTCCAATTAATAAGAAATCATTTTTGCCTCCATTGCTGGAAGCAGATTCCAGTGTCTGGCTGCTTGAATGGCCAGGACTTTCCTTTGCAGTTCCAGCCTAAATGTGATTGTTCATGGGCTGCTTATTCACCACTTAAGTGATACAGGGATTTGTCAGGACTCTCTGCTCCAGGTCCCTGTCCAGAACCTTCTTTTGGATCAATTTATAAGATATTTTCTCATAACATAATTTCTCATAACAACTTATAATTTGTGGTGGTGTTTTTTGTTTTTTTTTTTTCTTCTTCTAACATATTTTCTCAATTGAAAGCGCTATTTGGATCAATAGAATTAGCTGTCCAATACTGAACAAGTAGTGCTTGTGTTTTTTTGGTGGTAGTACGGCATTACTTTTAAAGTAAATCACAGTAGCAACATCAAAATGAATAATAACTTTGATCAATTTGAGTCAAAAAAGGGAGTATCTTTCATTACCAGACCTCACGAAAAGAAAAGTTGAGCCTTTTCTGTCGCCTGTCTGACAAATAAGCATCATCCTGCATGTTAAAGCTCTTAATTTGCCACTAAATGCTAGTCTCTCAGTTAACTTGATTAGTAAAGCCTAAGGTTAGAAAGAAAACATAACAGCAAAAAAGATGTAAATACCATGGAAGACTATTATTAAGCAAATATGGCTCCAAATAGGCATGCCGTTTCTTGGGTTTCTGCAGAAGTTTTTGAAACATTCAGATTAGAGCAGTTGATCTTGGGTCAGTGAGCACGACAAGTCTTCACAAGGTAGACATGCTGTGACAGTGGAAGAGGCCATGCTAGCTACATATTCGGGACAAGAGCCATCTCACTCGAACCACTTTTCAGGTGCTTTGATTCAGTAAAATATGTATTTTCTATTTAGTACTTGGTGCAGGATATTCTCCTCATCTTGTACTCTTCTGGGTATGCACTCACTGAGTCATTAGCCATACACTGTCTTAGAACTAACTGTGATGGCAACTGTATGTACCTTGTTGTCAGGAACATTTTATATAAAAAATCAGTCTGTTACTGCTATTTACTTTATATACTGTTCATTCATTTTATTTCTAAGTTTACTTTTCTGACCTGGCTAGAAATACAGTGGGCAGTAGGGCTTTCTCCATTAACCTGTTCCTTTCAGAGAGAGTTACATCATCATTACCAGTTGCTGTACATTGTCTCTGGGAACACTGTTCCTGCGGGTGCTATTCATTTGCCTCTGTAAAATGTCAGATGACAATAGTTATCTTTGAGAATATATGGCCAGTAAAAAAAATATTTTTTTTTAAATTTGTGCATAGCTTTCAGAATAAAACTCTTCAAGATTGAGAAGCATGTGTGCCTTATATTATCCTGATAATTGTACATACAAATTTTCCCTTCTGTGTGCCACTTCATTTCTTGGACCAGGGGCTGTGGTGCAGTGTATGGGCTGCAGTGCCCAGGTGCTGGCAATGGGGTGGCCCCTGTGAGGAGAGGCTGGGGCTGCCCGGTGCTGGACACACACAGCCGGTTCCAGCCGGACACA
>NW_010288596.1:5033-25251 GCF_000700745.2 Antrostomus carolinensis | reverse complement strand
GGTCTGGGCTGGGAAGCTGATGCCCCAGAGGTTGCCCTTTGGCAGGTCCCTGTGGGTAACTCCTGGTGCTGGGCAGGTCTCCTTCACAGGGAAGTGGATCCACCCCCCAACAGAGGATGTGGTCGGAGCTCTGGACCTCGGTGGGGCTTCAACCCAGATCACATTCCTTCCTGGGACCACCATAGATGACAGCAGCACAAGAACCCTCCTCAGGCTGTATGGGACCAACTACTCCATTTACACCCACAGCTACCTCTGCTACGGGCAAAACCAAGCCCTGAAGATGCTGATGGCATCTTTACACCAGGTAACCACCTCCAGCCTTGTCCTCCTCCACTGCAGCCTGAGCTCCGATCTCCCTGACCTGGGCAGGCAGCACCCGGTGGTGTGGTGGCTGCTGGACTCGGTGCCTTTGTGGAAGCACCAGTGCAGATGGTGGATCCAACAAGACCACCACAGCAGGAGCCATCACAGGGGGGTCCCAAGAGTAAGGGCAGGATTGAGCTGAGATGGACACCCTAAAACAGGATGTCTGACCATGGATGCTGCCAGGATGGTGGGTGCCTGGGATCCCTGTCCCAGGGACATCTTACCCACTAGAGCTCCATCCCATTCCTGATGGAGGGGGCTATGTCAGCCCAGCTTCAGTCACAGGGGGCTGGAATGACCCAGCCCTGGAGGAGGGAACCTGCTGGGTGCTGGGAGGATGAGGAAGACCCAGCAGGATTTCATGACACCAGGATGGTAATGTTGGGTTTTTTGGTAGAAATCTGAACAAGCTGGTCTTCAGCAGTAGGTGCTGGGCATGGGAGAGTGGAGGGAGGTGCTGCTGCTGCACGGTGGGACCTTCATGTCCATAGCTTGGCTGTGGGGTGAGGGCTCAGCACTGGTTTGTTCTGGTTGGAATGGGCAGAAGACCACATCCAGAGCACATTGCAAAGAGAAATCAGTGTCTGTTTTGTTTTGCTCAAATGGCTTCTTGGCCTTGGTTCTCCCCTGAGTCTGGTGACCCTACAAAGGGAGAGTGGGGACAAAATGGGTCCATACTCAGCAAAGGGTGTAAACCCCTAAATCCTTGGGCATGCAACCATCACTGTAGCTGATTCCTGACCACAGCGTGGTCACATCATGCTTGTCCCCAAGATTCTGTGCCTACACCCTGTGGAGGAGACTCCATGGGTGATGAGCCCAGCATGCTAGTGTCCTTCACCTGGGTGTGGGAACAGGCGCTGTCTATGGGCTGTTTCTCTCCTTTCCATCCTCATCCTCAGTGCCAGGGTGATGCTAACAGCTCCTGCTCTCTCCAGGGCAGCCCATCTGCCCAGCAGATATCACACCCCTGCTATCCCAGGGGATACCAGGAGAACATCACCATGGCAGACCTCTACAACAGTCCCTGTGTCCATGCACCGAGCCCACCCAGCCCTACACAGGTCCTCACGGTGACGGGGACGGGAGATCCAGTGCTGTGCAGCATCTCCATCCAGAAACTCTTCAACTTCAGCTGTGGGGCCAACAGGACGTGCGGTTTCAACGGGGTTTATCAGCCGCCCGTGCGGGGCCAATTCTTCGTAAGGAGCCTCCGTCCCCGTGGCTGTGGTGGGGGTGTGGGGTTTTGGGGTACCAGACACTGGCCAGGACCCCCAGAAAACTGCTGTAGGATGCAAGTTGGAACAGTGCCAGCCCTGAAAGCTGGGATGTGCCAGACACAGAGACATGCAGGCTGCTCACCAGCGTGCCAGACCCTTGGTTGTCACAGCACCAGTCTGTTTCAGTGTGGGGAGCAGTCCCAGCGGGTCAGCAGGCATCACCCTGTGGTGCTGGTTGGAGAGGTGGCCTTGAGGACCCTTGCAGAGCACCTGGAGTGATGGGCTGGAGGGGTGGCAGGGGCCTGGGTGCTTCACTAACCTGCTGCTTTTGATCTTAAACATCCACAGGCCTTTTCAGGGCTTTATCACAACCTTCACTTTCTGAACCTGACTGGAGGGCAGTCCCTGAGCTTGGTCAATGCCACCATCTGGCAATTCTGCACCAGCAAGTGGGAGAAGGTGAGATCCTGCCTAGGAGATGCCAGCCCCAGCCCACATTTCTCCTGGGTGCTGGGCAACCTGAGGACTTGTCCATAGTCCATCTTCTGCTGTGTAGACAGCAGCTGGAGGGAGCTGGGAGGAGCACAAAGATGGACTAGATGATCCTTGATGTCCCTTCCAACCTGGTATTCTATCATGATTCAATGATTCTGTCTGGACAGGGAGAGGGATGGGAGGGCAGCCCACCACCTCCGAGATCCTCCTTGCTCCCCAAGCATTCCCAAGTCTTTGCTCCCAGCTGTGCTGTGGGTCTCTTCCCTGCAGCGTGGGTGCACCGAGCGCTGCTCCGTGCTTGTAGCCCTCACCTGTTCCTCCACCTCTGCAGGTGCAGAAGAAGTTCCCCACCACGAACAGGACCCACCTCCGTGACACCTGTGCAGCCAGCTCCTATGCCCTCATCCTGCTCCTGCAAGGCTACAAATTCAACGAGACGACGTGGCTTACGATCCGCTTTGTCCGACAGGTAAGGACGTGCCCGGCAGCTCCCAGCTTCCACGCTTTGTGCCATGAAATGGCTCTTGCCCACCTTGTCCCTGTCCTGCCTGAGTGGGGGATCCGGGGATAATGGAGCAGCACAATCTGCTCCCCATGCCCAGGGCAGTGAGAAGGACCGAGTAAGCAGCTCTTGAGTTACACTCACAGGTACCTGCTGGGACATCTGCCCTGGGTGATTTATGCTGTCCCCCAGCTTGTCTCACTCATGGGGTGTCTGCAGACCAAGGTGTGCACAGATATGGTGGCTGTGGAGCAGGACCTGGGAGTGCAACTGCAAAGGTTTTCTCTAGCTCTCTGGCTTGCCCTGGTGCTCTGCAGCCTCTCACATCCCTCTTCCTTCTCTGTCTGCACAGGTCACTAATGTAGACGTGGGCTGGACTCTGGGCTACATGCTCAACCTCACCAACATGATTCCCTCAGAGATTCCCCAGAGAGTCGTAGGGCTCCAGAGAAGCAACTGGATAGCAGCCACAGTTTTACTGGCCATCATGCTCATCCTCATCTTCTGCCTTCTCACAGTCACAGGCTGCCAGAAAAACTCCTCTGGTTATGAGAGTCTCTAGCAGCACTGAAGCCCCTCAGTCCTGCTGCCACACTTGTGTGAGGAGCTGCAGACTGGGGCATCACCCCCCACGTGTCCAGGAGCTGTGAACTGGTCATGTGTGTCACCTGTGTCCTGGCCTGGTGACCTGGAACTGGCACAGGCTGTAAGAAATCCTCCTTGTAGCCGTGTGCTGTGTGATTTTCCTGTCCCCTCGCTGCTGGTTGGAGATGCTCTAGGAGGGAGGGCACAGCCAGGTGGGGCAGGGGCTCAGCACTGGCAGTGTGGGGACCACAGGGATGTGGGATGGGTTGAAGATGGGAGGGGTGGGTCTGGGAAGAGAGAAGGGATGTCTGGAAGCAATGGGATCATCACGAGGCTGGTTACAACCTGCAGCAGATACCCCATGTGAGGCAGATGTGTCCTGCCCCATCCTGGGACAAGAGCCTGCATGGCCCATGGCCACCAAGAGAGTGGTCAGACCCTGTAACAGTCTTCCTAGAGAGGTGGTTGATGCCCCAAGGCTGTCAGTGTTTAAGAGGCATTTGGACCATGCCCTTAAGAACATACTTTAACTTTTGGTCAGCTCAGAAGTGGTCAGGAAGTTGGACCTGATGGTCATTGTAGGTCCCTTCCAACTGAAAAGATTTGATTCTATTTATTTCTAATATTTCTGTTTCTATTCCAGAGGGGCACTGGCACTGTGGGCCCAGTAGATGAGACTCAGGCTCTGCCCAGGACTGGGAAGCCCTGTGAGATGGGGGATGGCAGCAGCCTCCTGCTCTCCTGGATGAGGTTCTTCTCTGGTCTGGTTGCACCCTGTGTCTGTGCCAGGCAGACATCCCACCCTCCCTTTCCAGCACACAGGGTGATTTGGGAATGCTGCTGGGACATGTCAGGGGCAGCTCCCAGGACTCCCCTTACATTTTTGGGGAGTCCCACTGGCAGCCAGTGGATGGGTGAGGTGAGACACCCCATCTCTGAGAAGGAAAAGGCCCATCCTCATGCTCTGCTGGCTCCTCTCCGAGGTCTGGCAGAGGTCTCCAGGGCCATGTCCCGTAGCACTGAGCGATGTTGACTGTCCCCTCAGTCCCCATCATCATCACCAGCCCTTACCTGAGAGGCGGAAACAATAAAATCATAACTGATTAGGAGCAAAGGAACAGGCACATTCGCTGCCTTTTACAATGTGTATTTGGATGACAACAGCTGCCAGATGCCCGTCTCGCTGCAGAGACACCAAAGGTCATCTCCTGGCTGCCAGGATGCAAATAACGAGATGAATCATCCATGGGGCAGATAACAAATGAGCAGAACCAAAGGCAAAGGGATGGGTGTAGTCATGGGCAGGACCCAGCTCAGCTGCATGTACAGGCTCAGGGCAGGACTCATAGCCTGATGGACTTTCAGTCTGACACCCACCATGTCCAGGCCTTCTGCTGGTGGGACAATGTCATCTCTGGGAAGACACTTCGGAGCATCAGTTCCTTTATCCCAGAAGAAAAGGAAGATTGAGATGGGATGGGATGGGATGGGATGGGATGGGATGGGGTGAGATGATGAGATGAATTCTCTGGGCATGGACTGCGCTTCTGACTTTGGATGCTCAATTTGCCTTCTGTCTCCAAGACCAAATGACACACCCTCAGCAGAGCCAGCTGGAGTAGTGCAGGGTCCTGCATGCCCTCACCCTGACAGACCCAGCTGGGACCTGCCTGGCTGTTGGTGACCATGGTCAGACCCAGCACCACACGAAGCATTCTGTCACCAAATGCCCATCCTGTGCGCTGACACTTGGGGAGCTCTTCCATGGCCAGGCTGTCTCTCCATGGCCCCATGTGCCAGCTGGTGGGATGGAAGCCAGATCTTCAGCAGGCATAGTGGTGTAAGGAGGAGATAGAATCATAGAATCCCAGACTGGTTTGGGTTGGAAGGGACCTTAAAG
Organism: Antrostomus carolinensis; assembly: GCF_000700745.2. Taxonomy (NCBI): domain Eukaryota; kingdom Metazoa; phylum Chordata; class Aves; order Caprimulgiformes; family Caprimulgidae; genus Antrostomus; species Antrostomus carolinensis. The sequence continues at coordinate 20,180 of NW_010288596.1, read as the reverse complement.
CTCATCCAGTCCCAACCCCCCTGCCAGCAGCAGGGACACCTTCCACTAGACCAGGTTGCTCAAAGCCTCATCCAGCCTGGCCTTCAACACTTCCAGGGAGGAGCAGCCACAGCTTCTCTGCCCAACCTGGGACACTGTCTCACCACCCTCACACCAAACAATTTCTTCCTCACATCTCAGCTCCATCTCCCCTCTGCCACTTTCAAGCAATCACCCCTTGTTCTGTCACTCCCTGCCCTTGGCCAAAGTCCCTCCCCAGCCCCTTCAGGTACTGGGAGGCCACTATAAGATCTCCCTGGAGCCTTCTCTTCTCCAGGCTGAACAGCCCCAACTCTCTCAGCCTGTCCTCACAGCAGAGCTGCTCCAGCCCTCACATCATCCTCGTGGCCTCCTCTGGACTTGTTCTAACAGGTCCATGTCTTTCTTGTGTCGAGGGCTCCAGAACTGGACTTTTGCATCCAGTTCTGGAGCCCCCAGAAAACCCCAGCATAGGCATGGCTGGTGTTTCTGTGGTGTGTAGACTGATCCTAACAGGTCTCCACAGGAGTGGAGCTCCTCTGGAAACATCTCGTGGTGCCTATCTGCATGTTGGGGGCAGTCCCCTGGGAGACTAGCCCTCGGTTCTTCAGTGCTCTGGAGTTTAACATGCTCAGCACCACTGAACCAGCCTGGGGCACCACAGTGCAGACAGCCCCTCAGCCCCTACATGCTTTTGCTGGGCTCCAAAACACAGCTGGGCTCCTAAACCCACAAGAGCAGGAGCAGGGCAGCAAGCCCCAAGCCAAGGGTGAGGATGATGAAGGCGACAGCCGCAGCCCACAGGGAAGGAACATGCCCCTTCACTTGCACCGGAGCCTCCGCTGGGATCATGTTGGTGAGGTTCAGCATGTAGCCCAGCGTCCAGCCAACATCTGTGCTCCCCACCTGCCCCAGGAGAGAGGGGACAATGAGTTACACCGATGTCACAGGGCCACCTACTCCTGCACAGCCCCAACGGGGTGCAGTAGCTGTCCCCACACGCTGGGATGTGGGGCAGGGAGGACTTTCTGGACCATAACTCTCACCACACCCCAATCATAGAATCATAGAATGGTTTGGGTTGGAAGGGACCTTAAAGATCATCCAGTCCCAACCCCCCTGCCAGCAGTGGGGACACCTTCCACTAGACCAGGTTGCTCAAAGCCTCATCCAGCCTGGCCGAGAACACTTCAAGGGAGGGAGCATCCATGTGGGAAGGTGGCTCTTTTCCTCATCACTGTCTCTACTGCCCACAGGCTGGATTTGCTGCCTACCTTCATCTGGAAGAAGATGTTGTTCCAGCTGGTCTCATTGAACTTGTAGGCGTCGAGGAGGAGTGTGAGGATGTAGTTGGCGTTGGCACAGTATTTAGGCAGTCGCTCAGGTTTCTCTTCAGGGTAGCTAGAAGACAGCTGGGGGAGGACATGTTTTGAGGAGGGAGGGAAGTTATTTGAAGGGAATTTCTATACCAAGACAATGCCCTGACAACAGCTGTGTGAGAGGCAATGGCTCTGCAGCCACCACCATCCAGGAAAAGGTTCCTGGACCAGGCAGGTATTTTGGATTTGTCCACAGAGCAGCTCTTTTGAGAAGGATTTACTCTCCACATGGAAATAGAGGGACATGTTGGAACTCCTCCTGCCTCAGATTCTCCCACCTCAGCCTCCTCTCAGCCACAGTCCCTGTTCTTTGCCCCATGGAAGTCCTAGCACTTCTCTTGGCCTTATCCATCCCCATTTGACTCCTCCCCAGAGTGGTGCCAGCAGCTGGGCCCCCTCTAACCATTCTCCAGGGCTCCAACCCCACCTCCATCCCCAGCTCTTGTCCTAGAGGGGAGATCTTGCTGCCTTCACCTTCCCTGGCTGCCTCTTTCCCAATGTTTCATGAGCAAGGAGGACCCCAAGGGTGGGTGCAGGACAGTCCTGGCTCCCTCACAGAGCTCAGGGTTTGGCTCTACTGTGTAGGACACAGCTCAGCAACCAGGGAGCCTTGTCCTGGGGGAGTCCCCACTCCTTTTCCCCCACCCCAGGACCCCTTTGCTTGTGAGGCTTCCCTACAGCCTCCCGTTGTGGGGAACATACATCTTCCCAGCTTCTGGTGCAGAAATGCTCGATGGTCTCCCTGACAGTGGCCAGCGACTGCCCCTCAGTCAGGTTGAGAAATTTGAAGTTATAATAAAAGGCAGAGAAGGCCTGAAAGACAAGAGGTAGAAATGCTGTTGAGTTACAGTGAGGAAAAACCCCCAGGAGCAACCCCTGGAAGCAGGAGATGGAGTTTGTCCTTCACTGGGTTTGTCCTGCCCTTGCACAGTCCCAGGGCATTGCTGCCCAGGTCCCAGCAGAGATGATGGGCTGGGGGTGGAGGTGTCTGCTGGCTCCAGCAGCACGTTGAGCACACGCAGAGCTGGAGTCTGCTGGCTAAGCTGGTTTGGGGGGTTTTTTTACTGAAAACTTGGGGTTTTTGACTAAACATCTGTTTTATTAACATGGTCCCATTTGGAGAGTTGGCTGGAAAACCAGACAGCAGCAGTCCCTGGTGTGACCTGAGCAGTGGGCATCTGGGAGCTTCTTGCCCCCATTCTGCTGCGGGGAGGTGACAGTGCCATGGGACATGCAGGGACACTGCAGCACCTTGGGGACATGGGAGGTGAGAGGATGAGATTTGCCTTACAATGAACCGCCCGCTGACCAGGGGCTGGTAGATGCCATCAAAGGTGCAGTCCGGGCTTTGGCCGCATGCCGAGAAGTTGAACAGCTTCTTGATGGCAGCCAGGCACCCGCTGGCATTGCCCCTGCCCTCCAGGGTGACATTCCTGTCACCAAGGGTCAGGCGTGGGTCGCTCCGGTTGGTGCAGGGGCTGGTGTGGAAGGAAGACAGCGAGATGGTTTCATTGTAGTCTTTTGGGTAGCAGGGGTGAGCGACTCGTGTGCTGGAGGATGACTCCTGGGAATGGCAAAATCGCAGCTGCAGCCTCCTCCAAAACCCTCTTGGTGGGCATGTCAGGTGGTGGGGTCCACCCAGCCCTCCTCCCACAGCCACAGGTGCAGGCATCTCCCACCTCCTCAGCAGAGAAAGACCCTCCTGCTGTTTCATCCTGGTCTTGTTGGCCATCTGCAGTCCCAGCCTGAGCTCAACACTAATTCTTGCTCTGCTTTCTCTCATTCTCTCTCCCACAGACCCAGACCAGTTTCAGGGACACAGCAAGTCTCTCCCCTGGCCACCACGATCATGGTTTGGGACATGCAAAGCCCTCTCCACCCCAGCTCTTAGCTCTGTCTCTAGCTCCAGCCCCAGCCAGGGACAACCCTTGGAACTTTCCTGGCTGTTTAGTGAAACCAAACCCAACCAAACCCTTCTGGCTCACCAAGGCTGCTCCTCCTGGTAAGATGCAGCTCCATAAGGACCCTCTTCCCCTCTGACCTTCCCAAAAATGGCCTGAGAAAGATCTCTGGTTCATTTTTCTCAGGTCTGTGGAGTCAGAGTAGTTGAGGTTTGGGGGGAGCTATAGGGGTACCTGTGCCAAACCCCTTCTTGAAGTGTGACCAACTAGATGGGGTTGCTCCGAGCCTTGTCACATCAAGTTCTGAATATCTCCAAGGATGGTGACTCCACAGCATTTCTGGGCCCTATTCCAATATTTGACCATTTTTATTGCAAAAAAACTTTTCCCCTGCATCTGATTGGAAACTTGCATGTTCCAAGCTCGTGTCCATTGCCTCATCCTGTCACTTTGCACCTTTGAGAAGAGCCTGGTCCTGACTTTTTTACACCCTGTGCGAGGCAGTTGAGGCAGATGTCTCCTGAGCTGCCCCTTCTGCTCCCCATGCTCCTCTCCATGTCTGCCTACTCGTGCTCCGAGGAGTCTGTCCCTGTGCTCAGTCCCTTTCTGGAAGAGCTTTGCCTGTTCTTAATTTCTGCATTAACAAGTTTGGGGTTGATACCATGAGAACAGAGTCCAGTTACCACCCCCACCCCAGTTCCCCTCTCACCACAATTAATTCCTTTGCCAGTCGCTTCAGCATCTCGTTCTGCCCGTAGCAGAGGTAGCTGTGTGTGTAGATGTTGTAGTTATACCCGTACAGCGTCAACTTGGAGCCTTCATTCCAGTTTATCACTGAACCTTCAGGTCTAAAGCTGATCTGAGTAGATGCTCCTCCAAGATCCAGCGCCCCAAAAATGTTGGGTGCCTCTGGATGAATCCAGGTGTGAGCTTTGGGGGAGAACTGCCAAGGTGAGACAGGAGGGGAAGAGGACTAGTACAGGGCTGGGCTTACTTGCCCTGAGCAAAATTCTCATTTCATTGAAGTCAACAGTTTTGTTACTAAATTCAACGGGTATTAAATTAAATTATTTCCGTATGTGAGGCCCCGCTGCCTTCCCTGCCCAGCCAGCCTGGAGATTTATCAGAGCCAGAGAAAACAGATTGAACTGTCTGATGGTCAAGATGTGCCAACGTAATGTGGGCTCATGTGGCTCTGAGTCACCGGTCCCCAAACCAGCATGCTGGTGGGGACCTGGCTTGGAGGGGCTGCCCTTCCTGAGGAGCTGCAGAGGTGCTGGAAGGACAGAAATCCTCTGACAGCCTGCACAGGAGCCTGATGGTGCCCACACCGCTCTGAGCTGTGGGAGTGCTGGGACAGAAGGTGACAGGAAAAAGGTTTGGTTCAAGCTTCCTCCAGACTGGCACATTGAACCAAAACTAAGGCCTCATGGTGCCACATGGAGATGGACCTTCCCAGGGCAGTGAGACAAAGCTCAGCAAGGAGCAAATGGTCCCTGCTGGGCTGCATGGCCGACCTCGCTGTCCCCAAGAGACCTTGTGTCCCCATGGTGTGGAGATGTGCCCTTAGCTCTTAACAGGGACACCCCCATTCCTGATTTCTCCCTCCTCTTTCACTGTAGAGAGGAACCAGCTGCTTCCCCGTGGTCATTCCCAACAGCTCCTAACCCAGACCTTTCCTTCTGTGCTAAGCAAGCTTCAGAAAACTTAGAAAAACTGTATTAGCCAAGGTGTGTTTCACCTTTTCCCACCTTAGTGAAGGATTCCAGCAGGTAGTTGGTGGTGATCCAGCCGTAAGTCCCCTCCTCCTCTCCCGTGAGTATTCGAGCCCCTTTGAAAGCCACCGGGTACTCTCGCATGGTTTTAGCAACTTCAGCCAGGACTTGGGCTGTGGCTGAGCTGTTCTGTTCCCTAAGAAGGACTCAAAGGTCAGGACACAGACTCAGCTACTTCACAACTACACATGAAACACAAGAAACTGGGGTTTTGGGGGTTTTTTGTTGGTTTTTTTTCTTAATTCCACCTACTCCAGGTTTTTTTGCACCAAGCTGTTTGTGTGACAAGATGTTTCCTGCTACACAACTTGTCAAAGCTGCTTGTACAGCGTAAATCCCAGCTGTCTAGACTTGGCATCACAAATCTGGGAGTAGCAGCAATCTCTTCCCTCCAGTGCAGCTTGATCCCAGTCACACAGAGAGTTGCCAGGCTGTCCTTCCCTACCTAAGGGCCTTCAGAGGAGACTGTGCTGCAAAACCCATGTTTGAACATCACCCAGTGACTGCACCAAAGCCAGAGCTGGCTGCTGAGCTCCAGTGGGTCTTTTGGGAAGGTGCCAACCTGGTTTCAGACCTCTGAGGTGTCTCAGAGCTGCTGGTATGTGCTTGCTCTCTGAAGTGAGTAACCTCCAGGCTATGACCTGGCTCCTTCCCAGGGGAGGGGTCTGATTGCCAGGGCACAGAAATAACCTTAGGTATCTGCAACCATAAAACCAAGAACCATGAAATGAAGGTTGACATTTGAAGGGAGCTAATACGGGCTGGTGAAAGGTAAGGGCAGGTCCCACAGCACCCCATTGCCTCCTACCTCTGCCCCACTCCCCCACCAGCACCCATCCATCTGGGCAGATGACACATCCCCTGGTGGCATCTCAACTCCCTTGTGTTTAAACAATAATGAAGAGCAGACAAAGAGCTCTGAGAAGCATTTCTTGCTTGGAACTGGGCATGCAGCACCATCCTAGGACCTGGGGTCCTGGGATGCCAACAGACATCTGGGACCTAGGTGGCCCAAGGAAGCTGTGGCTGCTCCTCCCTGGAAGTGTTCAAGGCCAGGCTGGATGAGGCTTTGAGCAACCTGGTCTAGTGGAAGGTGTCCCTGCTGCTGGCAGGGGGGTTGGAACTGGATGAGCTTTAAGGTCCCTTCCAACCCAAACCAGTCTGGGATTCTGTGATTCTATGACCTGGGAGCTCCTGGTCCCTGCTTGCAGCTCTGTCACTGCTCCATCACCCCAATGCCCCACAGAGATACCTCAGTAGCCTCATGCCTGCCGTTGCTCCGAGGTAAGCTGGGACATCCCTTTTTTTAGGAATGACCTTCAGGGCTTTATCCAGACACTCTCTTAGGGAATCACCAGCTTTCGGGGGATCACTGGCGTAGCTTGATATGCCTGGACCTGGAAGAGAGTCACACTGGGACAAGCTGATGGGAATGGCTGGGGACAGGGATGTAGGAGCAAGAGGATGTGGGGCAGGGAGGTCCATCACCTCTTAGCAACAAAGGCTGCTTTGCCAGCGTTTCCTGGTCCCCTGAGACCTGACTGACTGTCCTGGTTTCACTAGGACAGAGTTAGTTTTCTTCTCAGTAGGTGGAATAGCTGTGGTTTGGTTTGAGTGGGGATTTGGTATGGAGAAGAATGTTGATAACATACATGGACATCGTGTGTGGGTATCTTCCCCACATCTCCCATGCTTTCAGCAGCATCCCCAGCTCTATGGATGAGACCTTCCACAGCCAGGACAGCAGCTTATGCAGCTGGGGGCAGTTCAAGGTGGAGGAATGAAAATCAAGAGGTTCTTCAGTCCCACCAAGCGGGTGGGTGCTACATGGTGCTGAGGGCCCTCCAGCCATAGAGTGAAGCCAGTAGGGAGTCAGGGCTCCCCACCGTGCCAGCAGTGACAGTCTGATGGATAGAGGGAGGGTCAGGTCATCCCACCCACCACACAAACACACAGGGCAACACTGAGCCCACGGCAGGGGGATACTGACCCTGGACATCACAGGACAAGGTCTGGCTGACCACACCGGTGTCATTCTCCTTGTCTGAATCCCACTCGTAGACAAACAGGGAGGTGTGGGATGACCCTGCGTCAAACACCATCCCATACTGGAAGGAAAAACCAAGAACATCAATGCTGGTAGGAGGATCCTGCCAGGGTTGTGGGGCCAGAGCAGAGCAGTGACAGCGCGTGGCCTCAGCACGGGCATTACTCGTGGCAACTGAGGAACTTTTTCACTCCCTCTCCTGAGGTCTGTGCAGCAACAACAGCTCACACAAACATTTTCCTGGTTGTTTCCTTATGCTTTTTTATTTTCTCTCTTGGTTACATACCTTTTGTGTCTACACTGGCCCCACCTTGGGGCCACCAACTCCCCCACTTCCAGTGCTCTCTGGCAGGGCCACACCAGCCCCAGTCCATGGGCACCTAACCATGTGTTTCTCTCCACCACTTCACCCTAAAACCATGCCAACCCCCTTCCAGCAGCCAGGGTGGGATGCCAAACTGCGGGGGAGGGATGAGGTGGAGCTGTGATGCTTGTGCTATGGTGTGAGTGGGTTAGGACAAGGCTGGTGGGAGCTGGCAGGAGCAAAGGCCACGTGGAGGTGCATCGTCCTGCCATGTGGTGCCCTGGGAGGGCAGAGGGAGTGGGGCAGGGCTTTGCCCTACCCATCTGCCCCAAGGTGATCTCCTCAAAACACGTCAAGCACAAAGCATGGCAGCTATTTCAGAGACTTTGAGGTGGCCAGGCTGTATTTCTTCTGCCTGCATCTTGAGATGGGAAGAAAACACCCACCCAACTACTACAAGGCAGGTCCTACTGACCACCCTTCACCTCCTAACCCTGCAGATAAGCCATTGTCTCTGAGCACCTGCCCAAGGTGACTGGTCTCTGCAATGGTGCTTGAGGACCCTCTTTTGGGCTCACCTTGACCGTGGGTGGCAGAGTGACATCTTCAATCTTCACCAGGCTGAGAACAAGGGCAATGATGGAGAGTGCAGCCAGCACCCCGACGATGGCAGTGATGAAGTGCTTCTTGTTAGCAAACATCATGGTGAAGGCTCCTGCAAACCCAAACCCAGGAGAAAGGTGGTTGGACATGGCCAGCTGGTAACAATGCCAGTCAGTGAGGGCTGCAAGGAGAGCAGCTCCAAAAGCTGTCCCCAGGCTGGCACTGTCTCAAGGTGTGTAACTCAGAAATGCTCATGAATAATCAGATCTTACCCTGGGAAAAGAAATATTGGGATAAAATGGGGAGGAAAGAGGGGCTGGTTACCCAGCAGCCTGGCACAGCCGTGATGGGATCGCAATGGTCCTCCAGACCCTGCACCCACCACTGCTCAGCTCACCACTGCCAAGAAGGATCAGGTCCAGGGGGAACAAATGAAACACTGCACCAAACAGAGGAGGGCATGGGGAATTACAACAAAAATCAACATGAGATGCTGACTGCAGAAGGGGAAGGTGGTTTTATTGGAGAAGATGTAAGGTCAGCTCACCTGCTGGCGTGGCCAGACCCCTGCACCCAGCAGCACCCAGATGTGAGTGCCCAGGTGGGATCGCTCCGAGGTGGCTGGTAAAAGTCCTTGCTGTGGCTCTGGGCTCCTCCGCTGCTGGCAGCAAACCCAGCTTGGACTTTCCTTTTACATCCCTTGGAAGTGGATACTGCTGGAAAATCTTTTCCCCATTATTTTCTCTCAGACCTCATCAGCTTTCGGCAAAACTCTTGACTATCAATTCTTTTGTTGGTCTTACAAGTGTATTTATGGCTCAGTTGGGCATCTTCCCCACACCTTATCTTCTGCCAATTAGTTCCTCTTCCTCATTTGAATGAAATCACACATAGGAGCCCTGCAGCAATTAGCACACACCTCTCCTTTAACCCTTGTCTCCCTGCTGCTTTGTGCTTTTACACACACACTCACACATTTCTGTTCCCTCTTTGTTCTCACCAGTCTTAATCCTTCCATCACGAGTCTCTATAAGGTCTGTCAGAAGCCTGAGTGATGTTTCCAGTAGCCAGTGTCCTGAAATCACACCCAGAGTGGTGGGTGCCGTGATAATGAGTTTTATTACAATGAGAAGGAAAAATCCCATTCGAGTCTCAGAAACATTCCCTGAGCTTTTCAAGGGGAGACAAGAGAGGCCAAGACATGGTCATGGCCCAGCTGGGACTGTGATCGCCCCTTCCCCATGTCTGACCCAGCCTCAAGCTGTTCCTGGGCTGGGGGGTCTCTGCAGACACAGGGACCCCAAGGAGAGCTGGGGGAGTGGGGAGGTCTCAGGTCCTGGCAGCCCCCAGCCCATGGCTCCGGGCAGATGTTGGTGGCTCAGCTGTGCAGGTGGGTGGGTGGGTGTCACACCCCAGCACAAAGCCCAGCACCCCTGCCCTGGGATGGAGGGACCTGCTCTCTCGGGGTGATGGAGCGAAGCTGCTTCCTGTTGACTCAGCTCCAGAAGAGGCTGCAGGGCTATCAGATGGGTGATCTCGATGGAAAGATCCAGTTCCCAGCTGCCTTATCTCAGACACAGCAGTGCCAGAAGGGAAATGCCTGCTGGGGGGCCTTCACCACGTGCCACCTTCCCAGAGCACCTTCCCCTGTGGCCGGAGGGCTGGTGGTGTCAGAGGTCCCACTGTGTGCACTGAACACCCCACCCTGTGAAACAGGAGGTGCAGCAGTTCTTGGGGCTCTGTCTCTACCTGCAGCTTGTACTGAGATGGGGGGGCCTGTGCCCAGACCTCCAGCCCGTCCCTCTTCCCACATCTGTCTCCTTTGCCTTGGCTCGTGTTCCTGGTGGGGAGGAAGCCCTGAGCCCAGAGGGTGCCACCACTCCTGCGTTCCCACCTCCACACAACACAGAGCCTTTGGACTCACATGGCATCACTGGAAGGTGGTGAATGAGTGTCCACTACCTTCCCAGGTCTGGAAACACCCCACTGACTGCTCAGGACTGTCCTGAGCAAAGGGGACTCATGCCCACGCAGGACAGAGAAGCACTGACCAGCCCTGGCCCCTCCTGGACATGTGTCACTGTGCGGTGGCTGTGGGTACCCAGAGCCAGCCAAACCCTCCAGCTCCTGCCTCCAAACCCAGGCTGAGCAACTCTTTGGTTTACTTTTCTTGATCCTTCTGTAGTAAAGAAATAAATCCAGAAGTTATGGGATAATAATGGGATAATACAGGTTAAATAATTCACAGGTAAAGAATTTAATAATTGTGTTGACTAAATCCTCCCTACAAAAACTTTGGGGCAACAGAAGGACAGTGCTGGGAGGAGGCACGGCAAGCTGCGGGGAGGTAGAGCCCATCAGACCCAACAGGACCAGGAGAAAGATTCGCTGGAGAATCTTTCATTTAGGTTCCTGCTCTGGCAGGGGGATTGGACCGGATGATCTTTTGAGGTCCCTTCCAATCCCTGACATCCTGTGATTCTGTGAGAACATCATCCCAAACCTTCACTGTGTCCCCAGCACACAGCATTGCACAGAGCCCCTACTGCACCCGCGCCTGCTCCCTTCGCGGGCTCCCACAGAGGCCCCTTGATTAGCTAATGAGATAATTACCTTTGCTTTTACCTCCTCCTGCCAAGCGGGCTGAGCACTGGCACCTTCTCCTTCCACCTTGGCACTCCAGGAGGGAGAAGGCCATTTCCCCTCGTTCCCCTCCCAGGTGATGCTGCCCTGGCTGGGCTCTGGCAAGATGACAACACCCCGGCCCCATGGCACATCCAGCCCAGCCCTCAACTTTCTTAGAATCATAGAATCATTAAGGTTGGAAAAGACCTCTAAGATCATCAAGTCCAACTGTCAACCCAACACCACCATGTCCTGAAGTGCCATATCTACACTTTTCTTCAATCCCTCCAGGGATGGGGACTCCACCACTGCCCTGGGCAACCCCTTCCAATGCCTGAGAACCCTTTCAGCAAAGAAATTCTTCCTCACATCCCATCTCAACTGCCCTGGCCACAACTGGAGCCCATTTCCTCTTGTCCTGTCCCTTGGGCCTTGGTTGAACAGACCCACCCCCACCTCTCTCCACCCTCCTTGCAGGGACTTGGACAGAGCCAGAAGGTCTCCCCTCAGCCTCCTTTTCTCCAGGCTCAACACCCCCAGTTCCCTCAGCCACAAGGGAACTCAGCACACTTGTGCTCCAGACCCTTCCCCAGCTCCGTTGCCCTTCTCTGGACACGCTCCAGCAATAATAAGATAATCCCACCCAAAGGGGTGTCTGTCTGTTAAAACGTGGGCCAGGTCTCAGGGTGAGGTGGTGCCTGAGTGTGGAGCATCACAGGATCTGGAAGGGTCACCTGACCCACAGGAGCACCCACTCTCACGTGGGTGTCCTCAGGTGCTGTGGTGGTTTCACTCTTTTGGCTGCAGCCAAACACAGCTGCTCACTCACTCTCCCCTGCCAGGGAGTCGGGGGGGAGAGAAAGGGAAGGGTAAAAGAAAGAAAATTCATGGGTTGAGATAAAAACAATTTACTAATTTAGATAAAATAATAATAGTAATAACAGAATATACACAAGTGATGCCCAGTGCATTTGCTCACCACCCGCTGACTGATGTTCAGCCTGTCCCCAGCCAGTGACCCCGGAGCAGAGACAGTCCCCAAACTGAAACCACAATCCTGGGAGAGCGAGAGCCCTGAGAGGATCCCCAGCTTTCCAGTCAACTCTCATCAATATACTGACCACGACACGATAGGAGATGAACTCTCATTAGCATATCCAAATGCCAATGCTGGGTTTTGCTAATTGTTACACTTCTTCCCAGTCTGTTGCACTTGGAAACTGGCAAAACACGACGACCTTGGGCCAGTAGCAACTAATAACTTTAGTATGTTATCAACATTCTTCTCATACCAAATCCCACACTGAAACCAAACCACAGCTCTTGTAGATACTGAGAAGAAAATCAGCTCTACCCTAACGAAACCAGATCCAGTGCTCGGTGGTGACGAGCCCCAGCCCTGTTTGCCTTCAGAGACGCGCTCTGGTGAGAACTGAACGTGCTATTTGCTCAGAACTGAAAAACTGACCTAAATATCTCGTTCTTCTGGCTGCAGGTGGATAAATCTGCTCTGGAGAAGTCTGGCAGAAATACACACACACCTATTTGAGCTGCTTTTGTCATAGATTTCATTGTATGTGACCCTCAAAATGACTCTTTGACGCCCAGAAGGGAGTTGCCACGCTGGTGAGGAGATTCCGTGGGGTTCGAGCCCAGCGATCACTGCCAGTCACCGAGATGAGTGGTGTTTGTGAAATGAGATCACCTCACTGCTCACATCTTCCCTCTGCCTCCTGAATGGAAAACACCCTGACTCAGGGTCAATAGTCTTTCATTTCCCCATCATTTAATTTCTGCACCAGGAGGTCACCCCAGCTCTGACCGTGGGAGGTGTAGGCAGCGTGGCTCTGGGCAGGTCCCATGTCTCCTCCATGTGTTGGAGTCCTCCTCCTCCCTGAAACCCAGCAGGAGCTGCAAGGCTCTGAGCTACCCTGGCTAAGAGGGACCACGAACCTCCTGCCTCCCATTCTCCTTACAGACACATCCCAGACTTGTCCCAGCAGGGACCAGCTCCAGCCCTCCCTTCCAGTCTGATTCCAGCAAGACTGGTGGAGTTGGGGTCATTTAAATCTGTCTTTAGGATATCCACGTCTGCTGTTCCTGGCTGGTGAATAGCACACCAGACCTTTCCTCCTGTGTGCTGGTTTCACTGGGCTGGTCCTTGGCTGTTCACCTGCTGCCTCCCACCCAGGGGATAGGGGAGAGGACTGGGGGGCAAGGGGAAGGAGGTTTGTAAGGTGAGATAAGAACAGTTTAATAATAGAAATAAAAGCAAACTTAAAATAATACTAATATTAAAATAATAGTGATAATGATAACAGTAATAAAATATGCAAATGAGCAATACCCAGTGCCATCGCTCACCACCTGCTGACCAAGCCCGGCCCCTTCCCAGATCACGATCCCGGAGGAGCCACAATCCCGAACCAAAACCGCAATCCCAGGAGAGCCAGAGCCCGAGTGAAAGCCAGAGAGAGCAAGAGAGGAAGAGCCCCTCATGGATCTCCTGCCCATGGGGGACAGGAGATGGAACAGCCCCTTGGCAGAGCCCAATGCCCATGGAGCTGATCCATGGCAATATTCCTCCCCCCTGAGATCTTGCGCTTGCAGACGGACAAACACAAAGTCCTTCAGTGCCAGGGACACAAATGCAACATGGGGATGTTCTCAGCGTTTCTCTCCTAACAAATCCCAGCTGAACCCAACCCCAGCGCTGTTCCAGCTGCTGAACAGAACCAGCTCTGGCCCAGCTCAAAACCAGGACATCCTCCGCTCCTGTTTCCCAGTGTGTGTCATTATTAACCATGCCCTGGATGCCCTGACTGTCACCATCTTGGTGCCACCTCTCAGCATAGCAGATGCTGCTCCTGGGGCAGCTCCACCTCCCATGGTGCTCACATGGGGGCTTAGCACGACACCTGCATCCTCGTGAGATCCATGAGACTAATGATATCAATAAAAATATCAGCATTTCGCTAGTGAGAGTGGAGTGAGCTGAGTCCTGCAGGGCAGGTGCCTGGGGATGGGGCACCAGCTGCCTGCAGGGAGGGGATGTGGTGCCCAGCGCTGGGGTGATGGGCTCCCTGTGTGCTGGGCTGGAGGGACACAGCGGAGGGATGTTCCAGGAGGTTGAGGCTTTTCATTGCTCACACACCAGCTGTGTTGCCTGGGGGTTGAGAGCATCAAGGTTGGGGTGTCACAGATCTGGCTCACAAGAGTCCCAGGCATGGGCTCTCCTCTGGACATCCTGAAGGTTTTTTCCTCCTGAGACCAGGGAGCAGAGGGAAAGGAGGATGAAGCACCCTCAGGGGCAGGATCTTCCCTTTCACCAGTGTCACAGTGAGGGATTGGGGACAGCATGTGAAGGAGGCTGAGGGAAGCAGCTCTGGAGATGCTTCATTGCCTCCAGTGCAATCAACAGGGCCCTAAGGAAACGAGGCAGAAGGTGAAACGGTGACGTGATAAAGGTGTCCCTCAGCAAACACTGAAGGATATTTACAGGAGACCAGGAAACTCCTTGACTATGGGAGGTCTCCCTTGAGCTGCCAAACTGGTTTGGACAAGGGCAGCTGGGGCCGGGATGGAGACAGGTCCCCTGCCACAGCGGTGGGCAATCAACAGGGCCCTAAGGAAACGAGGCAGAAGGTGAAACGGTGACGTGATAAAGGTGTCCCTCAGCAAACACTGAAGGATATTTACAGGAGACCAGGAAACTCCTTGACTATGGGAGGTCTCCCTTGAGCTGCCAAACTGGTTTGGACAAGGGCAGCTGGGGCCGGGATGGAGACAGGTCCCCTGCCACAGCGGTGGGTGAGCTGTGGACAGACAGATGCCCCGTATCACCTCACTCCCTGCTAGGTCATCTCATGTCACCGGCTGTGCCACTCTGACACTTCTCTCTCCTCAAAGTCTCAACAAAGCTTCTGAGAAGCTGTTCCAGGGAGGTCATCTTTGCTGCAGCCTCCCTTCCTTTAGCCTTTCTTCCTCCTCAAGCCCCCGCCACCTTGGCTGTTCCCCTCTGGGCTTTCAGCACTTGCTCCACACTTCTCATCACATCTTTCCAAGAGTGGTGACTCGAAACGTACCTGCACCTTCAACTGCAGCCTTGCCAACGCTGTAAATTATTCCATAAAAGTTACAGATGAAGTTCTGGGAACACCAACCCTGAAACCGGGGGCTGCAGCACCTCAGGGCACCTGTGTGCTCATAGGGTGACATTTGTTTTTGCACACACTGGTCATTAGCCAGGGGCATCCCAAAGCCACCTCTGGATCCCCGATGGCTCAGCCACTCTGACCATGATCCCTCCTCAGCACATCTTGTGCCTGCCCTGTCTCATCTCCAGGGTGGCTGTTACCTGCCAGAGAAGGGTGTCACACTGGGGTAGCACGGGCTCTTGACAGATCTAGATGAAACACTCATCTCTTCAGCTGCACCCAGAGCAGCGTGGGCAGCAGGTGGAGGGAGGGGATTCTGCCCCTCTGCTCCGCTCTCC
>NW_010288596.1:4271-4540 GCF_000700745.2 Antrostomus carolinensis | reverse complement strand
CTGGGATTCTGTGATCTTCTAGGTGCTCTCCAATAACTTTTTGACTGCTCATCTGAGTGTTCCTCACAGTCAGAAGCTGAGCTAAGAGGGCTGCAGTTTGCCATCGCCTGCAGGTCGTATGACACATCTCCAACACAAAAGCTTATTTAAAAAAAAAATAAAATTAAAGCTAATTATGAGGTGGAAAGCTGGACCACAGGCAGGTCCAAAGCTTGGAGGTGAGCACGTGTGGAGGCAGACCCAGGTAGGGGTCACCCACAGCTCCTCTC
>NW_010288596.1:3584-4218 GCF_000700745.2 Antrostomus carolinensis | reverse complement strand
CTGGCTGGCAGGGGCAGCCAAGCCTCTTATCTTGGTGCAGGGAATTAGTTTGTGTTTGAGATAACCAGACCGCACGGCCACCACATCCCAGACTATGACTCAGTGTTGGCACTGACCACGTGAAGCCCATGTACTGCTGGTGGAGGAAGTCAGCAGAGGACCTGCTCTGCTGCAAAGGTTGCTTTTGCCACCCCAAACCTTCAGCCTGGCTCTGGACACAGGGATGCAGCAGCTTTGGAAAACCAGGTGGGGTCAGGGTTCCCATTGCTGTTGGGAAAGCAGGAAAAGCAGGAAGGGACTGCTTCTCCTAGGAGGACAGGCTGAGTTGGGTTGATTCAGCCTGGAGAAGAGAAGGCTCCGGGAAGAACTTCTAGTGACCTCCCAGTACCTGAAGGGGCTCCAGGAAGGGTGGGGAGGGACTTTGGCCAAGGGCAGGGAGTGACAGAACAAGGGGTGATGGCTTGAAAGTGGAAGAGAGGAGATGGAGCTGAGATGTGAGGAAGAAGTTCTTTGGTGTGAGGGTGGTGAGACAGTGGCCCAGGTTGGCCAGGGAAGCTGTGGCTGCTCCTCCCTGGAAGTGTTGAAGGCCAGATTGGATGAGGCTTTGAGCAACCTGGTCTAGTGGAAGGTGTCC
>NW_010288596.1:1199-3572 GCF_000700745.2 Antrostomus carolinensis | reverse complement strand
TGGTTGAGGATGTCCCTGCTCACTGCAACATCTTCACTGGATGAGCTTGAAAGGTCCCTTCCCACCCAAACCATCCCATCATTCTATGACTCTATGACTGAGAGCACTGGGTGGCACAAGGACCAGCAATAGCCGTGGTCGGGATGGTCAGGGTGGTGGTCTGGACAGCTCTGGGGGCAAAGAAGGAACTATGGAGACTTCTCCCTTCAAGACACAAATATGCTCCTTGCAAAGCCCCGTGCAGGGTGCTGGGGAAGCTGCTGAGCTGCAACAGCCGCTTCCAGCTCAGCCCTGTGCTCAGCCTCACCCACGACCCAGGCCGATGCCAGCTCTGCCCCCAGTAGCCCCCAGTAGCCCCCAGTATGGCTGATACACCAGTGGTGCAAGCGCAAGGAGCACGGACCCTGGCTGCACAGGGGTTTGGGGGTTTTGCATCACAAAGTTCTTTGGAGTGATCCAGGTGCTGGAGCCACCACAGAAGAGGTTCTGGGGCAGCCGTGACTTGAAACGTGTTTCAGCCAATTTAGTGATAAAAATCTGATTTTCACTCACATGAATCAGGTCATTTCCTAAAAGACTCGCCTGGGTGAGAGCTGGTGTGGAGCTCGTGTGTTGGCTGTGGATGGTTTCAGTGGGTGGAAGTTATCAAAGATAAAAGAACAACCAAGGTGTGGGCAGCCTTGGTCCCTGGCATGGCTGGAGATCTGCCTGCAGCCAGTAGCTTCCCCTCCATGGTCACTGCATCTCAGCTCCACCTTGATGGTCACTGCATCTCAACTCCACCCCGATGGTCACTGCATCTCAACTCTACCCTGATGGTCACTGGGTCTCAGCTCCACCCTGATGGTCACTGCATCTCAACTCTACCCCGATGGTCACTGCATCTCAACTCTACCCTGATGGTCACTGGGTCTCAGCTCCACCCTGATGGTCACTGCATCTCAGCTCCACCCTGATGGTCACTGCATCTCAGCTCCACCCCAAGGAAGGCTGTAAAAGCCAATATAGCCAACATGAGACAAATTCTGGGGTCACTATCAGCCCCTCTCCAAGCCCCTGTCATGTAATTCCCAATCCCTCACTGTGACACTGGTGAAAGAGAAGATCTTGCCCTGAGGGTGCTTCATCCTCCTTTCCCTCTGCTCCCTGATCTCAGGAGGAAAAAACCTTCAGGATGCCCAGAGAAGAGCCCATTCCTGGGGCTCTTGTGAGCCAAATCCAAGACACCCCAACCTCATCTCCCACCCCCAGGCAACACAGCTGGTGAGCGACCAACAAACAGCCTCTTTCAGAAGGTTGTAGAGTCAAGAACAAGGCACCAAGATCCAAAAGGACCATTTTGGGTTATCATTTGTGGAAGATGTAAAGGAAACACGTAGGTGCCAGGGTTGGGAAATACAACCCTCTGAAAGATGCTCCACCACTCTTGGTTTCCCTCCATATATGTCTTGGCCACGGTCCCTGTGTCCTTGAGCAGCAAAGATGCAGCTGAAGGCATGGGCTGGTGAAAGGGAGGTTTGGAGATGGGAGGGGAGGTGTCTGACCAGCCCCTGAGCACCAAGGAGTGAAGGTACCTTCTGCTCTGTTTGGTGGTAGGTACCCATGGGCTGGATGTGTCTGATATACAGACAACACCTGGGATGGGCAGCGTGGTAGAAGGGTCTCTCATCACCTTCTCTCAGGGTGATGCTGGTTTAGCACCCAGGTTGGGCTGTGCAGAAGCTCCTTCCCCGCTGGCCCTGGGGTTTGGAGGGGTGTGGGGCTGGGGGACCCACTGGGGTCTGCAGCACCAGCTCAGGGAAGCTGCTCCACTTCCCCAGACATCTGCAGAGCCAAACCTCAGGGCTGGGAGTGAGCTGGGGCACTCCCCAACGTGTGGTTTTAGCTGAGGAGCTGCAGTTGGGTTTGGGAAAGGCCCAGCTGGCAGCGACACCCAACTCACCCACCACAGCAACAAAAATAAACCCAGAGGTGAGATGTTTATCTTTGCCAGAGCGTGTGAAAGAGGCTGTTGGCCCAAGACCTGAGGAGCCTCCTTCCCCAGGCCAGGGACCCCATGGCTCGCACTGGGCAGGGGACACATGTCAGGGTCTGTCCCCTCAAGCTGTGTCAGCTGGTGGAGGGTCCAGCAGGATTTCACTGGTGGGGTGTTCCCAGAAGGAGTACTGTGTGGCCACATCGCCTGGAGCTGTCGGGGTGTGAGGGTAAATGTCCCAGGAAGTTTGGCCTCCTCTGCTGTGAGGACAGGCTGAGAGAGTTGGGGCTGTTCAGCCTGGAGAAGAGAAGGCTCCGGGGAGACCTTCTAGTGGCCTCCCAGTACCTGAAGGGGCTCCAGGAAGGTGGGGAGGGACTTTGGCCAAGGGCAGGGAGTGA
>NW_010288596.1:0-974 GCF_000700745.2 Antrostomus carolinensis | reverse complement strand
TTCCAACCCAAACCAGTCTGGGATTCTAAGCTTCATGGTAGGACTTGGTGGCCCTGGGCACAGCAGGTGACTCCTTTGCACAAGGAGTCAGTCCCAGGAAGGAACATGGCTGGTCCTGGCTGCCAGGTGATCCCCATTGCCCCCAACCATGCAGGCAGCCCCCGCACCCCCATCAGGTGCCACCACACCCCGAGTGCCACCGTTGGGCATCGTGCCACCCCTCTGTCCCCAGGGAGCTTGTCTCACCTCGGAGGAGCAGAGCTGGGAAACGCCGGTTGCTGGTTCTTCCCCAAGGCAGCTGCGAAATGCCGGCGAGGTTGGCGGTACGCGGGTGGCCGTGGCGTTGTCCCCTCGTGTCACACACCACGCCCTGGTGACACGGCTGTTTGCCAGGTCAGGGTTGACACTCCTGGGCAAACCCAGCCAGGGCTGAGCAGCAGGAAATGGCCCCGTTCTTCTGCCAAGAGCTGCAGCGAGTTTGAAGGATGCATTCATCTGTTTGATCTTTTTTTGGTTGGTTGGTTGGTTGGTTGGTTGGTTTTTGGTTTGCTCTTTTCTTTAGTTTAATTAACCAGGTGGTTGAGGAGCTGCAGGAAAGTCCAAAGGCACCGATCAGTCACCAGGACAACTCAGTGAGTGAGTGTCCCCTCCTGACTCAGAGGCTTTGCTGCTCCTCCTGCTCCTCTCCGCCTTTGTCAACCGCGTCCCTCAACTCACTGCAGCTCCGGTTCTTCATGCCTGTCAGCAGACACTGGCTGTCCCCCAGCCTTGCTTCCTCACCCTCATCATCATCCCTCATCCCCAGCTGTCACCCTCCCCAGACTCACACCAGTGACTCCACAACAGCTGGTGACTTTGGTGATGGAACATCCATGCCCTGTGCACTCAGAGAGACCGGGTGTGTTGTGGGCACAACCGCAGCATGAGGACACCGAGGGTAGGGTGAACTCATGGTGGTGTGAGGTGGAAGAGGA
>NW_010288595.1:0-12446 GCF_000700745.2 Antrostomus carolinensis | reverse complement strand
TAACAATAATAAAATGGCAAATCAGTAACAGGGTGGGCATGTCAGCCCCCATGGGTGCGCCAAGTGGCTCTGTGCAGGGGGCTGTGCCGGGGGCTGTGCTGCTCCCAGCCACCTCAGGGAGAGTCCTTGGACTTGGTTGAAGTCAGACTGCAGTTGTTCAAAAGCTTTAATGCAGCCAGGCTTGTGTGGATTCAGGTAGCAAAAAGGTGTGTTCCTGATCAAAATGTGCTGTCTGTCTGTCCAGATTTCAAGTTTCTGCTACGAAGCCCATGGATGTTAGCTCTCTAATTTAAAGTATTGTTGCCTGTTACTTTTTCTCAGCAGCTTTTCCTAAGAAAAGATTTATTGTCTTAGTTAATTTTTTTAAAAAAGAAGCCCCCTCCCCCTATTTAATCATTCTCCATATATAAAATTTCCACCAAATTACAGTTCTGCAAAGAGAGAAGCAACAAAAACAGGGGGTCATGAACAGAGGTGCTGGGCAAGCTGGCTAATTAGCAGCTCTATCATCCCTACTTGCAGCTCTCACTTTTTGGTGTGTACGCAGTGGTACTCTGTATCGGGCCCTCTTTAGCTCTGAGTAACATCGGTATATTTTTCCCCTTTATTTCCCCCTTTAAAAATTGTGTTGATGGCTTGGGAAAGTCCAGAGCCACGGTCTAACCCCTTGGTTTGCGTTGATACTGATCACAGTGTTGGTGGCAGATGGGAGAGCTGGAGCTGTGCGCTCAGTCCAGGCAGGAAAGTCTTGAGACTGCTTCAGCCATCTGCCAGCAGGGATCTGTTTTTTCACACTTTATTTAACAAACATGCACGCCTCTCACAGCCTCTGCACCTATCTGTTTTCCAGGAGGATGAATACATCAATATTGAGAGTGATCTGCATGGCAACAAATGTGACTCAGTAGATGACGAGCAACCACGCTTGAAAGGGTAATATCTTTTGGATGAGTAGGTTTTCCACTCACTTTATCTTGGCCTAAGCAATAAGTTGCCAGTGTTTCTGCTTCTGGAACAACAGCTCTAAATTTCATTGCCATACCCCTGTGCTGCACTGACCTTTGTATTGCCTGGTAATTTCTGTAATACAGAAACACATTGTATTTAAAATTATTATACCTTTCAAATGACAGGTGTGATCATGGAACTATCCTTCTAAAGCCTTGTAAATTAAAGGAGCAATATTTTTTCTTTTTGTACGTTAACTACTTTCCAAATATTTCCATAAGAACCTCTTTTTAAAGAGAAGTTTTAAACTGTGACCTCTTCCAGGAAGTTACAGTTTCACTCTTGTCCTTTAGTTTTTTATAGCTATTTACCCCAGTGTAAAATAAGCACAGAATAGCTGTAAAAAAAAATGGATGGATGGAGCATAATTTTTACACTGGTGCCAAGTGGCCACACAGTGAAAGCACTTATCTGCATTTTTGCCTGTCGTTTCTGTTGAAAACTACAAACCCTGTATAAGACATTAAAAAAATTAAAATACAATACTTCTTTAAATTTTATTTTAATGTCTTAGTATTTTTCTGTCATATTGAATCTTCATGTAAACCTTCACTGAAATTATACTGTACTTTTCCCCCAATTTCTACGACTGCATTCTGTTATACAGGACATCATTTCAGCTTTGAATTTGCCTTTCTATTGGCAGATTATAGCAACTCAAATAGGAGTTGCTGGATACCTCAAATAGGAGTTTATCTCACTCAGATTGGACTACTTGGAAAGATCTCATGCCTGTGCAAATGATACACTTATATACAGAAGCAGCTGTGAAGATTTTAATTTAATGTTTTTGAGTTGTACATACAGAACTTCAAAGACTTTTTAATATGATTGGGTTTACTGATGCCATCATATTAAGTTAAAGTATTTAGAAGTCACTTAAATATTCTCTTGTGTCTTCTCTCTGTTCTTTGGAGATTTGTCATTTCTTTAGCAGTACAGAACATGAAACAAGTTCTTGTTTCAAACATTTAGGGTCTTATCTAGCCAAAACGAAAGCTGGGATTTGGTAGATCAAACATCCAAGCTTGGTAAGCCTCTCCAGTGGGAGGCATCCAGCATCCCCCCAGAAGTAAGCTAATTGCGCAGGCAAGTGTTGGCACACAAATGGCTGGACGAGGTTAGCGGAGTTTCTCCCCCACAAACCTAGGCCCACAGGAGTCACTTCACAGAGCCATCTCTGTACAGAGATGGGTTGAGTTGGGGCAGAGGTGGAGCCTGTATGGTTTTTATTAGTTCTTGTTTATTTGTACTGTGGTGGAGTGCTGAGGGATAAATAAATTTGAATTCATAGGGCTTATTGTTCCCAAGGTCTCCTTGTTCTTCCATCAGCAACAGGTACCATTGCCTGGGGTAGTAAAAGCTTCTGGAGGGCTGGAGGCTGAAGAGCACTTTGCTCTATTTTGATTACATTCAGGCTATGGCTTGTTCTGTGCTCTTTGGTTTTTTACCCGGTTTCGTACGTTTTCCTATGTTTATATTTATGTGGAGCACCTGAAAAGGGCCATGGTATCTCTACCAAGTTATTTTTTGTAAATCAGCTCCTGAAAGCAGGCAGTAATGTGACCTATCATCTTCCTTGTATCTGCTCAAAAGGGGCATTCACAATGTGTGCCTCCATTTTGAACGTCATTGGTTTCTTTCAACAGATAGTACTGAAAAGCCTGTGGTCTGAGACACAGCTCCTTTGAAAGATCTGTCTGTTGATAATTAGGATTCACTACACATGCAAGGTGTTAACATTCAGACATGCAGACCAGAAAAAGGCTTTCTGAGTTGCAAAATGCAAGCAAGAATAGTTTTGGCATTTAGAAATATTTCACATTAAATTTCTCCTTTGAATGTGCTTGAGTGACACCTGCTTTTTCCACATCTTTGTTTAAGTAAAAGCTGTCAGCAACGTGCTGCACTTTAAGCCTATAGGATCAGTTTTTAGAAAATAATGTTCCCTTAGTAAATTAACAAGATTCCGTAAGAAAGATGTTTTTTTCTGCAATCTTTCAGAACAGAGCTGCATGTTTGTGACATATATGCTTAAACTTTTAAGATATCCTGGTACCAAAGTTATAATCACCTAAATTAATAAAATAACAATAGAGCAAAGAACAGATTACAAAGAATTTTAATCTGAAGAATTTTAAATACCAAAGGACTCATAAGTAGCAGTAACAGTACATAATATTTTTTTCTTTTTTTTGTTGTTGTTGATGGATGAACCATAAATTTCATAAAGTAACTCTGGCTTATTCATGCATCTGTCTCTCATTTCTCCTTTCTTTCTTTTCCTGTTGTACCTGATCTCTCTGCTGAGATTGGGTAGATGATAACTTTATGTTCTGATTTTTTTTTTTTTTTAAAGCTATCATTTATAAGGCAACAGGAATTCCCAGAACTAAAAGTGAAATATCAAAAGCAATCAAGATTTCTCAGAGACCCTATTACTCTGTGTAGAGGTGAAGAACTATGTTCCTGGTCTGCTGTCCTGAGTGCTGATAAAGTCAACATTCCTTGTTTCACTTTGATTTCTTTTGAATTAATCTTTTTTTTTTTTTTTTTTAATACAGCAAAGAAGGGTATTCTTGCTGAATTTCAGTGTGCATCCGACTCCAGCTGCATCCAGTTTCCAAACAAGTAGAGTCTGGATAATTATAATCTCTAAATATAAAGTTGCCTTTATAGACTGTAAGGTGTGAGGCACCACTCTAGAGAGACAGAGCTATAGCTATGATTTCTTTTCAGCTTGCACAACACAAGGGTGTTTATTTAGCTAGAGCTTTTGTAACTGAAATATGTCCACATCATCAGCATACTTAACATTGGAAATCTGTGTTGAATTAACTCCCTTAACTGCTATTTCACTAAATTTCAGTCTCCCTCCTGAAACCACTCTATGTTATGAGAAAAGAAAGAAAATGAAGGATGTAATAATTGGAAGAGCAGAAACTAGAACAGGATATTCAAATATAACAAAACATTTTAGCTTCCGTGAATTAATGAATCTTAGATGAAAAGTTAATGTAATTAGCAACTAAATTTTCAAATATCCAGAAATATCTATGCACACTGTAATAAGGTTTTAGATGGCTATTTGTTATGTTGCACACACAAATGCAGCCTTAGGCCTGCACAACACTACTGCTCCACATAGCAATGCTGGGCTGGCCATTTTAGCAATCTTTGTGGGTCTACACAAAGTACTGAATCTTTAACTACCTAGGCAGTTTGCACTAACCCTGTTAACAGACCTCCTCATAGAAGAGCTGTACTTCAGAAGCTATAAGAACTGCCCTGCTAACTTCAGCCCATTGACAGACTGGCTCATTAAATACCTGCCACATTTTCTTTTTCACTTGTCCAACATCAAACCAAAGATATCCCCCTCAAAAGCTCTGCAGGTGTCAGCATGATTTTCTTTGGCACTCAGGGATACAAATTTAAACCCTACTGAGTGTAGAGTACTCCAGCGGTCAATTTAATTGATCAATTTAACCTGATTTTCCTATGCAAATTACTTTTTTATCTACAGCTTAAGTTTCTGTACTGTTTGTTTTTTTGTATTTTCCTAGGCATTTAGAAAAGAAATATGATAAAGTCTGTGAATTTTACAAGAAACATAAAACCAGAATTCACTATGTGATCTACGGAATTTTAGTAACAGGTACAGTATATTACACCCAGGGTTGCTGAAGCCTTATATATTTACCTATTTGAGATTATAGACTGTGCCTGTCTTCTGTCTGACACCAAAACTCTTGACAGTCTCAAATAATGTGTTTGAAGGGAGCTAAAAGTGAATTTAGTCCCAGGGAAAGCTCTAGATCACAAAACCTCCACTCATTCTCAAACTTAACAAAAGTACAGATCTTGCTACACTGCACCTCCAGCATGTTTGAACTCTGACTAGCAAAAAAAAAGAGTAGTTGAGTCTTTGCATCTACTCCATTACCAGCCCCCTCCAAGAGGCCTGTCAAATTCCAGTTTTAGGAACTTGCCCAAACCCATGAAATTACATTAAAAAGAGTCAGGCACCAACTTGGACTGAACTTAGCGGGCTAGAAATGAAGATTTTCTGTTCTGAGCCATATCACTTGATATCAACATCAAATGTTTGCTAGGAGAAATGTGTTTTCTGTCAGCATGCACTGCACAGTCATTCAGATATTCTCCTTTGTCCCTTCCCTGTTAGCCAGTAGGTTGGTTCCCTTCACCAAGGAAACTTCACCAAGTTTCTTTCTGAGATCCTCTGCTTGAGCACTGAGAACACATAGACCTAAAATATGTCTGTGTCATAGGCATCAGCATAACACAAAGTGGTTATAAAAGGGCTGCTTCCATGCTTAATATTCTGCCCTCCTAGCATCAGTTCATCTTGCTTTGTCATAGTACAGACATGTTCTGGCTCAAGAAAATTAGTTCTAAGGATACATCAGGGTTTCGTATGTTAATTCCATAAAAAACTTGCCTTACAAAAATTAGTAGATCTTTTCCTTATTTGCCATAGATAAAATCAGATTATTACTTACAAGAAATTACTGTAAGTAATTACACTGGTCAGCAGATATTAGCAATGAACTTGCCAAATTACAAGTCATTTCAGAGCTACTTTATGAAATAAACTACTAAGCTTCCCAGTTACTTGAGAGAGCCATCAAATTAGGCAATTGACAAATGTTTTTAAACTTTTTTTTTTTCTAGTTTTCAATAAATAAATAATTCAATAATTTCATCTTCTTGTGAAAGAAGGAACAAGACCCATTGTGCTTAATTCACAGTTTTTACACAGGAAAACACAGTTCTGTAGAGGTGTTTAATTTTCCCAAGTGATTAACATGTTTTATATGAACTTGGCTTGGCCAAAGCATATAACCTGCTTTTACAGGATGAAAGCCACCTTTCATATAAATAGGCATATCATAAGTAACAACACTATCTAGGATAAGAAATTTTTCAGTGCTTAGGTCAGGAGTCAGGATAGTGCTTAAAAGATAAACACAGGCCTGACTTTAACCACATCCTTTAAATTTAAGATTTGATTGTACTTTTAAAAATACCAGCCTAACTGACATGTACATTGTTGTTTCTGTGACAGCATACCTGGCAGTAGTTATTGCAGCCTGCAGCTTGAACTTTCAGAGAGCCTTGCCACTCTTTATCATCACTGTCCTCGCCATTTTCTTCATCTGCTGGGATTTTTTAATAGCTAAGTATGAAGACAGAATTGCTGCATTCTTTTCCCCTGGAGAAAGATATCTGGAGAAACAGTGGTTTTGGCTGAAATGGTAAATACTAATTACTTCCTATTTATGCAGAAGGACAAAGCATTAGTCAATTTAACACTATAGATTTATTTCAACTTATACATCTACATTTCCCTGAACAGGGAAATGGATCATTCACACAAATTGCAATACAATCAAAGAATGCATAGAGAATGATTCAGTATTTTCCAGTTTATAGATGTCAGACACACCTTTAAAATTGCAATACAGTGGCTAGGTATCAAAAAATCTTGCCAGAAAGTGTAAAAAAAAATCCTCAAATTGAGGTAGGACAAGTTTGTGGTTGCAAGACAACATGTTCACAGAAGTTCAGATGTGTTGTAACCTTCTGCATTCATTCTGCAAGCCATGAAGTGTCTCACTGTCACTTGTTCAGAGTGGTGAGATTCGTAAAAACCTTAACTCTAATATATGCAAACTGATAAAGACTGAAGTGTGTTATCTAGACACTACTTGTTCACATACACCAGTATCAATTTTTACTTGACCTTCAAGGATCAAAACATGCCAGACACATTTAGTGTCATAATAAGATCATACAACCTCATTTGGGCTGGTAGACTTTCATCTGGTGGGTAAACAGTTACATACTTAGATCTGGTAGATACTTATTCCAGGTATTCCTGAGCAGTTATCAAGAATATTTAAGTGATTCCTGGGAAAATGGGGAGCCAGAGGAGGCTGGTAGACCAAAGAAAAGACCAAATGAAATCTCATTAAAAAGGAAAATTAAATTTGCCATCTGCCTTCTCTCTCAACTAGGTCACTTTCTATGTGAGAGAGAAAGTCATTCTGGATTCAGGAAAATATCCCAACTTATTCTTAAGATTTTGAAATGGTTTTGCCACAGGAGCAGAAATTTCTAAGAAAGATGCTATAAAGATTGTAGTCCTTCTGCTCAGGAGCCACATTAGAGTGTGGTCACACACAGGCACCTCCATTAAATGATCTGGCATCCTCTTTGGGGAAAGTAGCAAATAGAACAGGAGAGCCCTGATGAACAGATGGAGCAAATCAGGGGCAGTAACTGCTGTAGTATCTGAGCTGCAATCCTTAAATTTTACATATCACAGATTAAGTGCTTAACTGGAGGTCACAGATTCTTCCAGGAGGCAGAAAGTCTCTCAGGTATAGAAAGTGTTACTCAGCATTGCAGTGGCTGAGTAATTTGTGGACTTGGTCTGCAATATTTTTGATCCAGGTCTAAAAATGGAATTTAGGTATCTAGGTACCACTGAAATCAGTGGGAGTTAAATAACTCTTAGACACAAGTGACACTAAAGGACTGGGACAAGTAACACTGGGACTGGGACTGTAAATGGGATGATGTATTTCACTGCCTCTCAGGCTGTTGTTGTGATCGTTACCTTCAATGTGCAAGCAGAAATAGGTTCTGTGATAGTGGGGACCATAGAAATACTGAACATAGATATACACATCTCTTCTAATTATTTCTGAGGTAGCTAAAATCATTGTGATTAAAAGTTATTTTTCTAAACAGATTACAGCCAGTTACAAAGAAGTAAACTGTTTATAACCTGTTCCTCAATACTGCATGTTTCATAGGCCCACCAATTAAACAGCACAGTGCAATTCGTAAAAACCACAGTCTGTCTTGCTCAGAGCTAAGAAAAGATTCAATAAAGAGAGGAAAGGAAAATGAGGAAGGAGTGAGAAAGGAGGGTATCATATTCTCACATTTCATTTAATAGAAATAACACCCAGACAAGAGTCACTCATGTTTTATAACTTCCCCTCACACTCTGACTTTGGGGACAAGGTTGGAGGATATTTCTTCTGGATGCCACCAAGGCATGTAGTTGTCAGAGCTGCATCAGCAAAGACAGGTTCCTTCTTGTGTACCTACAAATTTCATCTTAATACATTTCTCAGAGAGTTCATTCACAGACAGAGATATAAATATGGAGAGGGGAAGGGGAAGGAATATCTGGTCTTCTTCAGGATATCATGCCTGTCACTCTTTTTTTTTTTTTCCTAGGGTGTTGTATGCAGCTCTTATTATAACTGTCATCTGCTGGCTCATCTTTGACACAGCAAAACAGGGATCCCGCCAGCTGATCTCCTTTGGTGGGCTTGCAATGTATATTCTCTTGATGTTTATCTTTTCCAAATATCCAACCAGAGTGAGTATTTAGTCCATGTTGACTCTTTCAGGGTTTTTTTGTTCAATGTTTCAAACGCTATTCCCCTACCATAGCACCAACTTCAGTTAGAGTACCAAAAAACCCACAAACATAAAAATTTAGGCTTGCCAAAACCCAGTGATGTTTCATTTCTGTGGAAAGTAATTTTGCTCTGACACCTTGGGGAACATGCATAGGGCTGTACCAGCATCTGGTTGTCACTATTTTGGAAGGCTGCTGCCCATCCTTTGTTCCAGCCCTGATGCAGATTGGAACACATTTGTTCCTGGAGCACCTGTGCAAGCTGAGGCAGGCTTGCTCCATGCTTTCCACCCACAGGAGGCTCACCACAATCCTCAGAACATCACAGGCACTTATTTGAGGGCATTGTCATCACATCAACACAAATTGCATGGAACTGAAGACATGCTTCCATCGTGTAGTTCTCAATCCCTCGCAGATTTGTTTCCCACTGCAAATGCAGCAGCTGAGGCCAAGCTGAGGTCCTCACTTTTCACTAACCCACTCCCATAGGCTTGTCAGTGCCATTTATTTTAATTTTCCAGCTGAGATGTCTACTCTGTACTGCTGTGATACTACAGAGGGGTTACTTCAGCCACCACAATTTCCACCTCAGCTTTTAATCCTGTGTGCATGCCCAGCACACAGTGCATGCTCATATATTAATCCATTGTCCAGGTCAACACTCCTGTATCAGTGCTGAGACTTTCTTAAGGGAAAAACTGTCCTCAGCAGGGACTGATGGATCTGTCATTCCCCATCCTTTGCAACTGCTGCTTTCTCCAACTGAGGTGAAATCTCATGTACTCCAAACACTTTGCGCTCTCCCATGGGTCCTCATTACCCTTAATTAGCTTGTGTTATTCAAATATCATCTGAATAAATTAAAGAGTGCCATCTCTACTCTTTGCCTGGTAAATAATCAGATTCAATTTTCACAGAACAAAAATGTTTTCTGAGGCAGCAGAGCAGAAATCTGCAGTGTAGTGAAGAGGAACTTGTCACAGGCGGCCACACTTTTTCCTGCAGCTGCCTTTGTGTTATATGAACCACAGTATCTAACTGTGAGTAGTTCTCAAGTATCAAAATTCTTTAAAACTGAGGAAGAGAAACAGAGCTGAAGTTACGCAAGCGCACAGACTTGTAGCAAAATGTCCTTATTCCCAGTCCATGTATGTGAAGAATCCACATGTTCAGTTACTGGGGTTTTTTATGTTTCCATTCCAGTTTAAAAAAAAAAAAAAAAAAAAAAAAGAATCAGTCTGCTGCCCTCATGTATATCTGTTTCCTCTATAAATTGTAACACAGGAAGAACTGTCTCTCCTTTTACTACTAGTTGATTGCTTGCAGTCTGTGATGGTGAAATACTGGTCCATACTTACCTAGCCAGGGTTTCAGCAGCTAACTCAGATGGAGACATCCACATTGCAGAGCTCTCAGATTAGGAGAGATGATTCACACTTCAAGTTTCCTACAACCAGTTTTGGAAGCTGCTGCTATCCTGCAGTGTAGATAATCCCTTTACATTGTTTTAGCAAACATTTAAAGTAAATTATTATTTATTTAAATAAAAAGTGGTTTCTTTATTTTTCTGTCCATCTAGGTTGCTTGGAGACCAGTATTTTCAGGAATAGGAATGCAGTTTATACTTGGGCTTCTTATTATGAGGACCAAAGTGGGGTTTGATGTGTTTAACTGGCTAGGCATTCAGATCCAGGTAAGCTACTGGGAAAAAAAATCCGTTTTATATACATTTTTTTGTCTCTAGACTCTTATATATAACAGCCAGGCAGTTCCAGGATCCAGGTTCAAGGGGATGATTTCCCCTCTTGAGAAAAACAGGGTTTTCAGAAAGGTAATTGATTACCTGAATTCAACCTTCTCATTTCTTTTTTGTCCATTTAACACAAGAGCATTTGGGACAGGCTGATGAGTAATGGCCAGAGAGACCCTGTTTCTTAATGTCTTCACCATCCTTGGGCTGAAATTATAACTTGCACCCTCTTAACACAAAACCACTATTGTTCCAAGGCACTCATAGAAACTCTTAGAACTGGCCCAACTCCAAAGCATCCTTGCAATAAACCTGATATGCTGAAAAGCCTCAGGATTTAACAAGGCAGAATGACTGTTGACTTCAGAGTAGCCACAGTCCTGGCCCCAGGGACATTTTATATTTCTCATAAAATGTAAGAAAATAAATTAAACTATAGGTAGCAAAACCCACAGCTGCAAGAAGCAAAGGATCTCTAGAGATGGGACAGGATCTGTCCATAGTTACCCCTGCAGGCAGTCTGCACGCTCAAAGATTTTTTTTAAAAGTCCATGACCGTAAAGCAATAAACAAGAGAAATACAAAATGTAGATCAGAGAGTACCTACTGAAAGGCATTCAGAATTTTCACCCCAGAGATGCTATTCACACAGCTGTTCTTCACAGTACAGATAATTACGCACATTTAAAACAAGATAGAGCAGAATGTACTGTCTCTGCGAGGGAGCAAAGGCAAAGGTCTGACGTCTGTCTGGCTCCTAATCCACAAGCAGTGGGAGTCATCTGGGTTTTGTCACCAGGTTCTGTCTCCCCTTTTGCCTCTGACTGAAGTGGGTCTGGTGCCCCCTTTTGTTAGCTCCATATGGCTTACAGTCACTCCTGTCATAACTCATTACTCTAGCTACTATATCTCCATTTTAAACTGTATCATTAATTGCATATGTTGGCATCAGTAGTATAAAAATGCACCACCATATCAGAATTAAAATGTAGAAGATTTTTTAGACTAGCTTTTATTTTTACTCTAATTATTAAATTGTTCTTAGCTCAACCTACAAGTCTCCTTACCTTTACCCCTCCAATTCTCTCCCCGATTCCCTGGGTGAGGGCAGAAGTGGGGCTGTGGTGGTTGTTTCTTGTTTGGCTGCCAGCCAAGTTAAACTATAACACTAATCCTTTCAAAATTCATTATTCAGTCATTCAATCTCCATGTTAAACTGTATCATTTATGGCACTTATTTGCTTGAGAGGGAGTGTAGAAATGCACCATAATATTGGAATTAAAAAATAAGTTCTTCTTTCAGTATAGCTTATGGCCTTTATCTTGTTGGCTACATCATGAAAATGTACCCTATGCCCTTGCTGTTTATCTACATAGTCTGAAGCAGCCTGCAGTCTTGGCAGAGTAGAGCAGAGACCCTCAGTTCAGCCAGACACCATCAGTGAAGCCTGGACCCATACAGAGTAGAGCACAAACTTCTTGGACTTCACCAGATCTCTGCAAGACAACTAGCAATATTTGCTTAGTTTTTGGCAGGAACCCAGACCTTATGGCTAACTTTCTTTGCTTTCTCTCCCTAGACTTTTCTGGAGTATGCTGATACAGGTGCTAAGTTTGTATTTGGTGAGAAATATACAGATCATTTCTTTGCTTTTAAGGTAAGACAGGTTTTATATGTACTGTACATGGCAGATAGACAACAGAAAAAGGAACAGCATGGCTGGGAAATACATTCATTGTATAACTTGTGATAGCACTATAGTCCCCAGAGAAATGAGCTAAGATATAAAATGTGACTTACTATGCGACTCTCCAAATAGAAAATTTGGGAATTCTGCATAAAACCCTCCATTTATTGCCATACATTGAATTAAGTTGCACTTTTTTAGTCTAATTACTGTCTAATTATAACAACATATATTACAAGTGGACAGAACTTCGTGATATGTTTCTAGAAGGAATAGACTAAAAGTCTGCTGTGTGGTCTGAAAGAAATATTACTGCCAGGGTATGTTCCCTACCTCTCCACAAGTAAAGGTGCTATACTATGCTATGCTGTTCCATCCTAAAGTGCTGAGCAGACTACTGCCTCGCAGACATTGACCCTGTAGGAGTAGAAAGCCTAGACGTATACTTATACTTCTACACCAGGAAGAAGAAGTAGAAGCTGCTTGTGCATAAGCAGGAAGAATTACATTATTATTATTATTATTATTATTA
>NW_010288594.1:10829-11155 GCF_000700745.2 Antrostomus carolinensis | reverse complement strand
GACACCGGCCTCCACCAGGGCCTGGGTGGCTCTGGCATCTGCAGCGCAGGGAGGGTGACACCGGGCTGAGGGACATCCAGTGCCTGTGGATGGGGCACAGGGAAGCACCATCCCTGAGGGACTTGGCAGTGAATGTGGGTGCTCGGTTTGGTACCCCTCTCCAGATAGACTGGGCTGGTACACGGCGCCATTCCCCCTCTGCTCCGCTCTCATAAGGCCCCACCTGCAGTTCTGTGTCCAGCTCTGGGGCCTCCAACACAAGAAAGACCTGGACCTGTTAGAACGAGTCCAGAGGAGGCCACGAGGATGATCCAAGCGGTGAAGCA
>NW_010288594.1:4029-10564 GCF_000700745.2 Antrostomus carolinensis | reverse complement strand
TGGAAGTGTTGAAGGCCAGGCTGGATGAGGCTTTGAGCAACCTGGTCCAGTGGAAGGTGTCCCTGCCATGGCAGGGGGGTTGGAACTAGATGATCTTTGAGGTCTCTTCCAACCCAAACCATTCTATGATTCTATCTGTTCAGCTCTGCACGTGTGGGATTTCCCCCTGGTTTCCCCCTCCTTTTCCCAGGCAGGCGTTTGAGGTGTTGATGGAGCTGCCTTCCAGACTGTAGGGACAGTGATCAGAAGTGGAGGTGTGAGGAAGAGGAAGGCTCAGGACTGCAGCGAACCTTTCTTTAGGCCACAGGAGTGTCCAGCCAAGTGCCATCCTCAGGCTAATTCTGGGCTTCTGAAACTGAAGCGGGTAACTAAATAAATATGGCCAAGGGTTTCACCGGAGAGAAACTTCTGCTTGAAAAATTAGGAACTGCAGAACACTAAGAAGTAATGCAGAAAATAGCAAGTTTTGCTCTTCACATTATTTATTTAGTTTTTAATACAAAATACTAGGAATCAGCACTGTTACAAATATCTTTAGTGTTTCACGCTCAGAAAAAAAAAAAAAGAGCTTTATGAAAAGTTAAAACAGTTCACTACAAGACTTTTAAATTTACTTTTCTTGACTCGATAGATCAAATGCTTCTGCATATCCATCATCAGGGTTATCTGAGTAACAGGATTGCAGGCAGGACCACTCAGGATTTAACAGAAGAAGCAGCTTTGACTGCTAGTTTATAATCACTGGTGAAGGTGAAGGTACAAGAAGGAAAGAACTCAGATTAGTTTCTCAGGCTGACAGCTAGAAAAATAACAGTATTTCTGAAAAAAATCCCAAAACTTCTGACCCCCAATAATCCTGAGATTATTTTTTTCCAGGCTGGAATCCCACGCTCAAATACACGGAGCCATGACAGATCAACAATACAATCAAAAAGTACAAGTCCAAGCCAAGAAGATGCCCAAACTCTATTTAATCAGGAATTATCACATTGAAGATACTAGTTGCAAAGACTAGTCTAGAAGAAATCCTGAGTGTTTACTCAGAGAACTAAGCCTTGTACAGTCATTTTATTACTAGATATTGCTAAATCAAAGCCAGCTTTGTTCTGTCTACGTTAGGATTGCTTTTATACTGCATTTTGTTCCTCCTGATTGCCACAGATAAGCCCAGTGACAAACAGCAGCAGTCCCCTTTCCTAGGAAATCTTCAAAGCCTTAGGTTAAAAAAAGCCCAACTCACTCATATTCAAACATTTTGTGGTTTTGAAGAGAACTTTGTATTTCCAACTAGATTTAAAGTGAGCAGAGTGCATATTTCCATGGAAAAGTGGTATCTTCATGACAGAGTCTGCCACGTCAGGACTGGGACTCTCAAAAGGACAAGAGGTTCAACTCAGTCCTGTGGACAGCGTGTGTATTGTGAGTCCTTCAAAAGGGGCAGAGCGAAGTTGGCGTTTGATTTCCTGGGTACAGGACTGCATTGGACTCGTGGGTGTTACTCAAGTGGTCGAGTGAAGAGATCAGGTGGTCTCTGGGAAGTGAGAGGAACACAACCCCTTCCACCTTTTGTGCAAAGCAAATTTGAAATCGAATAAATCCCTTTTCAGTTCCTAGCTCTACAGGCTTGATTTGCTGAGGCATCACAGTAACGAGAGGTAGTTCTTTATGCAAATACAAATGTAACACTAACAAAAATTCCTAAATAATTTCACAGACTGCTTAGCCACAGAAGATACTCGGTGCTGCATTGTTCAACCTGCTCTTCTTAACAATAGGAACCATCTCTATTATCAGACAAGCAAACAGCATTATGTTCTACCTGGTAGATAGGTTTATTGTTTGTTTGGTTGGTTTTTTTACCTCTGTTTCCTGTTTCAGAGAGCTGATGCTGGCTGCCAGTTGAAATATAATTGTTGCAATTTTATCCTGTGGATAACTTTAAATTTCATATAGCAGTCTGCCAAACAAATAGTATCCTGAAGTCATGGCTACTCCTAATCAGCAAGGACTGGCTTTGGGGCAGCAACCTATACATGTGATGCTACTGCCAACCTCCTAAATGAATTGGTTGCCTGTGGGGTCAGGATGCCTCGTGGAATGATAATTCAGCTTTCTGATTCTTCTGTGTTTTGTGAATATTGAAGTGTTGTCATGATTTTAAAAAGAACTAACTCCACAGATCCTTCTGATTTGTTCATACGTAAGCCAGAATACCAGTGACCAAGGAGCCTGTGAAAGCAAACACTGAAGTTACAGGCTTGAAACAGAAGTGATCCAAGAAATAAACCCATTAGATTAAACTGTCTTCTCTTAAAAATCATATTCTTAAACTCAATCTCATATCTTTCATACAAAAATCATAGTGTTGCATATGGTTAGGGCTACCCAGTCCATCACAAGACACCTAAAGCTTTGTTTTCAGCTTGCCAACCCATAAATGTTTGACCTGAGAAGTTTCACACCTGGGGGCTACTTCAGGCTGAATGCTTTTTAAAAAAAATTTTTAAGGGTTTACTTGTCCCAAAACCTTAATCAGAAAATTACACAGTTCGTGCATAAAATGTATATCCTGCACCCATTTAGCTGAGCTGCTCCAATTCTCTTTTTTTGGCAATAGCTTGGTGTTTGGCAAAAGGCTGCCTTGTGCCTTGGAAACAACTTTTCCTGCTCCTCTGAAACACCTGCTAAACATTCCCAAAATTACAAGCCTTTGGAAAATTTCAGTTGGTCTATGCTCCATGGAAATTTTTAGCTTGGTAGTAAACTCAGAGGGCCCATCAATACTGAACGTGCTCCAGCTGAGGGACACGGGGACTGCGCAACTGAGCAGACCCTTCCTGTCATTGCTCTTGCCAGAGGCTGTGGCCACTGTTGTGCTCAGTTAAACTGGAGAAGGGAGACTTTTGCCTCCAATTTTAGTGCTCAGTCTGGTCAGTTAAACAGTGTCAAGACCTTGAAACCAGTTGGCAGTGTCTGGATGTAACTGAATTGTTAAATTCTTATAGACTTAAAAAAAAAAAAACGTGGTCACATCTGAATTTATTACTGGGAATTGTCCCTTGCCCAGAATGACAGTGCCAGTTCCCAAGCTCCCACTGCTGCGTGGCTGAATGGTACAGATGGAGCTTCAGCGGCTCAGCAGCGCGCAGGAGAAAGCTGCTGCCTGTAGGCAAGAGGGGCAAAAGTGAGATCCAGGATGGAGCACTAATAAAGCAATTCTGGGATCAGGAGAGGAGGAATGAAAGTAAAAGAGGGATGCCAAAGGAGTCCAGGGCTGGGAACAAGAAGATAACAAAGGAGAGTTTAGGAAGGGAGAAAGGAGGGAGCTTGAAATTGTGCAAGGAAAATCACTAGTAATTAAGCAGGACAACATTCTCCAAATTAAAGAGATGTAAGAGGCACCGTGGGAGAAGTGACACTGCAAGCAGTCGCGTCACCCACTACATTCAACTGTGCTAACTGCAATTAAATAAAGCGAGAGACCCAAATAGTTTTGGAAAAGTGTTGACACAGAAAGAACTCCTCACATTTTAATGTTCAACTGTCTCACGAAGAGAGTTAAAAGGCGCTTACCATTCGCATCCAGGTTGGTATAAAGCCTTTGTACAGAGACATAAACCCTTCGCCCTGTACAGTTTGAATCAAGCAGTCCATGGAAGACTTATACAGCAGACCTCTGGCAATGTGCAAGGAGAACAAGTGCTGTTAGGATTACAAATATGCAATTTAAAAAAAATCCCCCCCCCCCCCAAACAAATCTGTATCAGATAAATTTATACAAGCAAGAGATCTTTTGTAAGTTCACTGGAGTCTCGTCAGAACTGAAATCCATTAAGTAACTGTGTAAGCTTAGGTGGGGATCACAACAAACGCCCCTGGACGCGCCAAACTAAACCAATAAAATGGTCGTCAGAAAGATGAAGAGCAAATTAAAGACTGAGCACTTCACTCCCAGTGACATCAGTGAGACTCGGGGTTTCCATTTTCTTCTGAAAAGTCCCCTCCCTGGAAGTGTTCAAGGCCAGGTTGGATGAGGCCTTGAGCAACCTGATCTAGTGGAAGGTGTCCCTGCTGATGGCAGGGGGGTTGGAACTGGATGATCTTTAAGGTCCCTTCCAACCCAAACCATTCTATGATTCTATGAAGTCAGTCTCTGAAGTGTCTGCACCTTCCCTGCTTGTCTCTCGGCTGGTTCATTATCCGGGTTTTGACCACGTCAGCAGGAGTTCCCAGAACAGCAGCTACCAGGCCAGAACAGCAACTGTCAACAGCAACAGGTACTTAAAGAAGAAACTGAAATTTATCATGACAATTGAAGCATCATGATTCTAGTTCTAATCATATATAATATATTAAAACAGTCATCATAAAATCACGAGTAATACCTCATAACTTAACATAATCTTGGTTTGGGAGGAGGCTTGCTGGTATTGCTCTTGTTCAGATGTCCTCCCAGCACCAGCTTCCCTCACCTCTTGGTGTAGTTCTGAGGCAGGGATAAAGGACCCACAATAGGCAATTTATGATATTGTTTCTATAAATCAAAATTCTTCATAAAAGAAATGTGGGGGTTGGTCTCTTCTCCCAGGTAACAAGTGATAGAATAAGAGGAAATGGCCTCAAGTTGCACCAGGGGAGGTTTAGGTTGGATATCAGGAAAAACTTCTTCACCAAAAGGGTTGTCAAGCATTGGAACAGGCTGCCCAGGGAGGTGGTGGAGTCACCTTCCCTGGTGGGATTTAAAAGACGGGTAGATGAGGTGCTTAGGGACATGGTATAGAGGTGGAATTTGTAGTGTTAGGTTCACGGTTGGACTTGGTGATCTTAAAGGTCTTTTCCAACCACTACGATTCTGTGATGATTTAAGGGAGTAAAAGCGGTTGTTCTGTAGAGTTTATATTGCTTATTCTTACGGTTTGCTAAAATTAAAACTAGGTTAGATAAAATGGTAGCAATCTTAGAAAAGTGAACGTTCCTGTGCCCTCACAAATGTATCACAGAATGTCAGGGATTGGAAGGGACCTCGAATGATCATCCAGTCCAACCCCCTGCTGGAGCAGGAACCTAAATGAGAACACACAGGAAGGCGTCCAGACAGGTTTTGAATGTCTCCAGAGGAGACTCCACACCCTCCCTGGGCAGCCTGTTCCAGTGCTCTGTCACCCTCACTGTAAAGAAGTTCCTTCTGAAATTTAAGCGGAACCTCCTGTGTTCCAGCTCACACCCATTGCCCCTTGTCCTACCATTGGACATCACTGAGAAGAGCCTGGCTCCATCCTCCTGACATTCACCCTTTACATATTTATAAACATTAATGAGGTCACCCCTCAGTCTCCTCTTCTCCAAGCTAAAGAGACCCAGCTCCCTCAGCCTTTCCTCAGCAGGGAGATGCTCCACTCCCTTCATCATCTTGGTGGCTCTGTGCTGGACTCTCTCCAGCAGTTCCCTGTCCTTTCTGAACTGAGGGGCCATGAGGTGTTCAAATGCATCAGCAAGGTACTTCTAGTGAGGGCAGTTTGGTAGCAATGGTTGCATCCTTTGTTTTGTGTTTTTTGTACAAAGATGTCCTCTTTGTAGGAAAGTTAAAAAGAAAAAAGAAAGTGAGAAAGGTGCATTTTATCAGCAGTGTCACAACCACAGAACAGGGGCTTGTGCTGGCATGGAGAGGCAGATCAAGCAGCAAGGCTGGAAATGCTCTGCAGCAGAAAAGGGGTAATTGGGGAATAGGGCACCTGGCAACACTGTGAGTCACGCTATTGTCCACCAGCGGCGTGTTCAGGAGCAGAAAGTGTTTCACTGAGTCATAAGTGGTCAGATCTGTAAAGAGAAAAACCAGCATTGTCAGAAGTAAATGGTGTCTGTGCTTTTCATGACCGACACAGGATGGAGGCTTGGCAAGACCTAAATTTCCAGTGCAGCTCCTCCCATTGGCACAGCTAGCACTGTGTCTGTCCCCAGTTTCTGATGACGGGTGTGGCATCTAGGTCCTGTCCTTAGACATGGGAGTACGTGCTCCCTTCTACTACCATCTTCTCTGATTTACCCTGCAAATGATAAAATGGATCCTAAATAGAAAATTCTGCAAAATAACTCATTAGCCAAACCCAGAAACATCACAATAAGGAGGGTTCTACCTCCCCCACCTCTGTGCAAGTGTTATAGAAACGTTAGAAACATTAGCCCAAAAGTAAATAGCTGATGTCATGGAAGTTATATTCTTCTGAAAGCAGAAATGAGTTACAGTGTCTGGGCAGCTGAATGAAAGACAGCGATCTGAAAGTTAACAGCAGACCTGGGTTACATTTCCAGTGTCCTCATCTTAAAAGTTACGAGCCCAGTTTACCAACCAGGATGACCTTCCCAGCACTTTGTAGTGTTTACAGCCCAAACATACCCAGTGGAGATCATCTCCCACTTGTAAGAGAGTTTGCTTGTTTAAGTTTACATGCTGAAACTGCACGTCAACGTTGCGTATGGAGATACATCCTTTAGTTACTAGTCATCCTATAGCCCTCAATTAACAGCTTCTGCTGCA
>NW_010288594.1:0-4003 GCF_000700745.2 Antrostomus carolinensis | reverse complement strand
GTAGGGAACCTGCTTTGGCAGGGGGGTTGGACTAGATGATCTCCTAAGGTCCCTTCCAACCCCCACCATTCTGTGATTCTTCTGTGATTCCTTTACTGCTGCTTAAGAAGATGTAAGCTTACACTACCTCTGATTTTCTGTCTTCAAAGATATGTTTTGATCATGCTGCCAACATATCCCTGTGCTGAATGACATAGAAATCAGTAGCCATCATGACAAAGAAATTTAAGCAGGCCAAACAAAAAATGGCCAAGGCAATGCTATAGTATGTGCCACCAAGCACAGAGCAAGTATTTATGGTGGGCACCCACAGATGATGTCTGTTGGTTCCAAAGACATCTCCCTCCTAACTTCATAAAGAGAACCTCAGGAAGGAGAGCAAAGAAGGAAGTCAAACCCTCAGTCCCTGCCTGAAGTACACTGTAGGTGTACCTGTCTGCAGCTCTGTCACACCATGCCTGGGCTGTGGACCTTGTTGATCTGGACACTGGCCCATGGACTGTCTCCCTAGCTTGACCTTGGACCTCTCTTACCACTATGGACCTGCTGGTGATCACTGAGTCTGGTGATCACCAGGTGATCACCAGGTGATCACCAGGGTCTGACCCTGGTGACCCTCACCAGACCTGATCCTGGCTCAGCCTCCTGGCTTGGCCTCAGACCTGCCTCATCACCATGTGCTTTCCTCACGATCTGGTTCTCAGTGCAATCCTGTTGCCTTCTCTGGCTCTGCCCTACTCACCTTGCTTGGGCACCAGAGAGCTGAGTCATGGCTGGTGTGGTCCTTGCTTTTCTGGCTGTGGGAGCCCCTCAACTCCCATCTCACCATCCCTCAGGCTCAGACACAAACTGTTATTTTTAACCAACTCAATTTCCACAGGAACGAAACTCTCAAGGCAGAGGTCACCTGCAGTGCACTTCAAACAGGTCCCCACTGTCCATAACCAAGAGATGAAGATCAGGGGAGCAGCTGAGCTCTCCTTAAAGCTTAGATGTGGCCTTAAGCGCTGCAAACCAAGTTCCGAAATTTACCTCCCATGTTCACCAGAGCAGCTCTCTGGACATTTGGCACCCATCCAGCCCAGAGCCCCCGTATTCCTCCTTCGGACAGAATCTTCATAAAAGCATGGTGCACTCCTCGAAACCTGAAATCAACATGCAACTAATAAGTAGAGAGACCATTTATGGAGAAACCTTTGCATATTCCAGCACTTTGCAGAGCCAGGTCTTCACATAGGAAAGGCAATTAATACCTGCGAGTATCTGGCCTTCCAGATCCATTTTTTATCAATTTTTTGATCCATCTTTGATTTTCATGCCACGATATTTTACCAAACATAGCGGTTGCCCTGGTAAGCAACAATCTGGTCTCTAATGACACACAACCTCTTGATCCCACAGCTGGATTGCAATGCTAAATGTATGAGATGAGACACCAAAGGATGCCAGCAGTTTTGGATGCAAAGAGCAGTGTGTCCTGGTATCTGCAGGAGGGTCTCGGGTCATAGAATCATAGAATGGTTTGGGTTGGAAGGGACCTAAAAGATCATCCAGTTCCAACCCCCCTGCCAGCAGCAGGGACACCTTCCACTAGACCAGGTTGCTCAAAGCCTCATCCAGCCTGCCCTTCAACACTTCCAGGGAGGGGGCATCCACAGCTTCTCTGGGCAACCTGGGCCAGTGTCTCACCACCCTCACAGGAAAGAATTTCTTCCTAATATCTCATCTAAATCTCCCCTTTTCCAGTTTAAAGCCATCACCCCTTGTTCTGTCACTCCCTGCCCTTGTCAAAAGTCCCTCCCCAGCCTTCCTGGAGCCCCTTCAGGTACTGGGAGGCCGCTAGAAGATCTCCCTGGAGCCTTCTCTTCTCCAGGCTGAACAGCCCCAACTCTCTCAGCCTGTCCTCACAGCAGAGCTGCTCCAGCCCTTGGATCATCCTCATGGCCTCCTCTGGACTCGTTCTAACTGGTCCAGGTCTCTCTTGTGATGGGGGCCCCAGAACTGGACGCAGCACTTCAGGTGGGGCCTTACGAGAGCGGAGTAAAGGGGGAGAATCCCCTCCCTCAACCTGCTGCCCACACTGCTCTTGATGCAGCCCAGGACATGGTTATTGGCCTCTGTGCTGCAAGCGCACATTGCCGGGTCCTGCTGTCTGTAGGTGACCCAGCCCTTCCCTCCACCTGCATGTCCTGCCCAAGCCATTTCCCCCATCCTTTCTTCCAGCTTCTCTTGTTCAGAAACCATCCTTCCCTGCCCTGGCAGAGTGCTGCCATGGACATACTGCACATGTCGGGTGGGCGAGGGCTTCTGGTCTCTGGGACCATTACATCAGAATAAGGAAGGCAAATATAATGGAGTAAGGAGGAAATATCAGATCCCCCACCCTCTCTGCTGCCCAGAGCCATCACATCCCTCCTAGGCACTGCTCTCCCCTGCAAGGGCTCAGAGCAGCTGGGGAGAGGGGGTGGCAGAAAGTAAAGAGAACCACATCCTGGGCCAACAATTCATCGGTAATGGGAAAGCAACACCAGCTTTGAGAGAGAGGAACTGACCGTAACGGCTTTCCTTCCAACTTCCTTCTTCCTTCCATCTGCATCTGCACCTTCACCAGATCAGTCGGGCTGGCGAAAAACTGTCCGATGGCACCCGCAGACATGCCTCCAACTACAGCTTTCCTGCCGAGCAGAGAGAGAAAGTGTGCTCCAGAAAACACTGAAAATCCTGACAAGTCGCAGCGCTCGAGCTGAAGAGTCCAGCAGCACGACCCAGGTGAAACAAGTGTAAATGGGTATTCCTCATACTAACAGCCTTAATAATAATAATAATAATTATTATTATTATTAAGGCAATAATTATCATAGAATCATAGAATCATGGAATGGTTTGGGTTGGAAGGGACCCTGAAGATCATCTAGTTCCAATCCCCCTGCCATCAGCAGGGACACCTTCCACTAGACCAGGTTGCTCAAAGCCTCATCCAGACTGGCCTTAAACACTTCCAGGGAGGAGCATCCACAGCTTCTCTAGGCAACCTGTTCCAGTGTCTGACCACCCTCACAGTGAAGAACTTCTTCCTAATATCTCATCTAAAACTCCCCTCTTTCAGCTTAAACCCATTTCCCCTTGTTTTGTCATTAACTGCCCTTATGAAAAGTCCCTCCCCAGCTTTCTTGTAGCCCCTTCAGGTACTGGGAGGCCGCTATAAGATCTCCCCGGAGCCTTCTCTTCTCCAGGCTGAACAGCCCCAACTCTTTCAGCCTGTCCTCATAGGAGAGGTGCTCCAGCCCTCAGATCATCCTTGTGGCTTCCTCTGGATTTGTTCTAGCTGCTCCAGGTCTCTCTTGTGATGGGAGCTCCAGAACTGGACGCAGTATTCCAGGTGGGGTCTCACAAGAGCGGAGTAGAGGGGGAGAATCCCCTCCCTCGACCTGCTGGCCACGCTTCTCTTGATGCAGCCCAGGATACGGTTATTGGCCTCTGGGCTGCAAGTGCACATTGCCAGCTCATGTTCAGCTTCTCAATAACTGCAGTGACTGCAAGTAGTTAAGATAGTAAATAATACTTGTTTTCAATTTTAAGAAAGGTTTAAAACTTATCTGGGGAAAAAAATCAAGTTATTACACATCACCAAGGCGCTCTGCTTCCTCTCCGGGTCACATTATGCACCTTGCTTAAGGTATAAAGGCATGATGGCAAGTAAGGGACGGTGCTCCATATATTACAGTAACTGAATGCAAATCTGAACTTTTACACAGTTTGCTGGTATATAAAACTTCTGTTTATCTCCCATTGCTACTAGATGGGTCATGTTAATTTTCTGGTTCTACTTATTTTAGTAGAACCAGAAATTTCAGTATTTCACCCCTTCTCATAGCACCAAGCGTGATGAATACTTTACCGGTATTAGATTTTATAAATCCCATCTTAAAAACAACTACAATTTGGACCCAAGATTTTATTTTGGAGTAAAATGGGAAAGTGTAGGGTGTTGCATCTGGGCAGG
>NW_010288593.1:5539-13260 GCF_000700745.2 Antrostomus carolinensis | reverse complement strand
GCTACCAAAACCTTGCCGCACAAACCCAATAAAGAAGGCAAAAAAAAAACCAAAAAAAACCCAACTTATTTTCTGAGCAATATATTAAGAAAATCTTAACATGAGAACATCTGCTTTTTTTCTCCTTCATGAAACTCAGGTATTTACAGAAGTCACCTCTATAACCTATCTGACCAAAATGATCAGAAGAAAAGTTAGCAAAAAGTGGAGTGAAAGACAAGAGAAATAGGGGCTCTATGGCAAGAGGTGCAGTGTGTCAACCTCCAAACTATGTGATCTCAAACAGAGTAAGCCATTAAATTAAGAATATAAAAAGGCATTGCAAGGTTTTTCATAACACATGTAATATCAGCACTTTTCTGTGACTGGAAAAGGAAGCTTTCCTTTCTTTTCATGGAAATTCCATAGGAAAATGTAGGAAATGTACTGACATAAATGCATTACTGACACAGTCTTTGTAAAAGTTCTTGGGATTTCCCCATAACATGAAGTTTAACCAACCATTGATAATTTTGCAAATAGATTAGAAAAAAATGATAACATTAGCAATACCTATAGTTTTCAAGCACACTTGAGAAAATATGCATACTTATGTGTATCATAAAAGATCTTAAAAATTTAGATGCAGGAAATGTGTGTTCACTTGCTATATGCAGCTATTAAAATCTTTCAAGAAATTACATAATAAGCATTTATTTCTGTTTCTAGTGTGCCTCTGAATTGTCCATATGTTATTTGGCTTGATAACTTGGCTGACAGTGTTAAAAGCTGAGTAAATATTCACTGTATATCTGACTGGATCAGTAGGACTTAATTGCTCTTTGTGAGTGACAGCAGTGAGCATCCTTCCCAGAAAAGAAAATATGGTTGTTTTCATTAAAAACACCCCTTAAAAGAACCTGAGTCTGTTCCTTTGGGTTTTCCTTTGTAGAATCTTCTCATACTGAAGTAAGGATTGATTGATAAGCAAACAATATTATTCAGAAGAAAGTACAATAAATTGTAAATATTCTGTGTTAAAGAGAAGGAAAGATAGGAATTCCAGTGAGGAATAGTTTAGAAAAGAGATGAGGGAAGAGCTAGAATGTAATTTCTTCCCATTAAATATATCATTAGCAGAGTTTTAAACTATACCTCCAGAAATTTTATTAGTAATTATAAGCAAGCTAAAAAAAATATACAATCTAAGATGCTAATGGAGAGAACTGAGCTGCACATTAAGCAGTGAGACTTCTGGTAAATCAGATAGCTCTCAATAGTGCCTTGCTTTTGGTGATAATTTTAATTTTTGCCTTGTATTACACTAGGAAAAAAGCTCCTCAAAAATATTTTCAACTAAATATGTAGATCTTAATCTGCAGCTAACAGGGTCTATTTTGAATTTATGATGATAAGGTATAAGGCAAAATGATGGACGTGATGACAGACAATTCTGTGAAATCCTGAAAAATAGTTTGGAATAAATTTTGAGTCGAAAGGTC
This sequence comes from Antrostomus carolinensis, assembly GCF_000700745.2. Classification (NCBI taxonomy): domain Eukaryota; kingdom Metazoa; phylum Chordata; class Aves; order Caprimulgiformes; family Caprimulgidae; genus Antrostomus; species Antrostomus carolinensis. The sequence goes on along the minus strand of NW_010288593.1, from coordinate 11,779 downwards.
TTATCCCAAAATGAAAGCTGCTGTTTTCACTCAAGGGCTGCTAATTTACAGTCATACGTAAGATAGTCATGGTTGCTATAAAGGCAAGGGATAACAATAATTGCTAACACTCAAATGACATAAGCCAAAGCGCTCAAGAGTTAAATCAAAGGACTGCTCTTCTTATCACCCAAATTCAAGTTCCAGTTAAGACCAAAAAAACCCCGCTGGTTATTGTTTTTGCAACATCTTGATTATACAAAAATGGTGGGTTTTTTTAATATATTTATCTGAGGAAAAGAGGAGTTGAATGGAGGCTATGTGTTCTGTTTTAGACAAACTCTGGGTCACACAAAGTACTAGCAGCAGTTACACTTGGTGCTACAGCTGCACACAGTTAAGGATCTGCACAATGGTGGGATAAAAAGCAACAGACACAAGCTGCAACACAGGAGATTCTAACTAGAAAAAAGGAAGAAAAAAATTACCTTGAAGGTAGTCACACACTGGAGCAGGGGCTCACAGAGGTGGGGGAATATCTCCACCTTTGGAAATATTCAGACTTCAGCTGGTTAAGGCCCTGAGGAACCAAAACTAGATGGACAAGCTACCAGCAGAAGGCTGAACTAGGTGACCCCTAGAGGATTTTTCCAATTTAATCACTCTATGAGTCTATGAAAATAAAAAGAAATACAGTAATTCAGCCATCATTGAAGTAAATGAAACCAGGTTTGCTACAGATTGTGCCTTATGATTGATGGCAAGCTTCATTTTAAGCGTTTTTTTTTTTTTTTTTCCCCAAAATCATATGTGGGAAAAGGACAAATGAAAAGACAGCAGAGTAATACTATAAGCTCTATTTCTTTAGGAAAGCAGATTGAAAAGAGTGGAAATAAAATGAGACAGGGATAGAAAGAACATGAAAAGGAGTGATGATCCTACAGCAAAACAGAAGAATGACAGAGGAAATAATAAGGGAGATAAAATGTAAGATGACAACAAGTGAGAGACGATAGATGATAAAGATGATGAATGTGCTTGTTCACAAAGTTAAAATACACAATCAGACACAACAATAAAAACCTAGATTATGTCATAACATAAATAGATCTGAAATGATTCTAAGAAATGCACTGTCCCTGAGTTTTGTTGACACGTATAGGTAGAATGGAGAGATCATGTGTTTGAAGTGCTACTCTTCCGGAGTATGAAGTGTACCTGCATTATTCCTGACACATTCACTGAACTTGTTCTCTAGAGAAGCCTCCACATAAATCCTCTACCATTATATTTCTTATGACATTCTTTTTCTAACCATAGAGTTAGAAGGTTTTTCCTAATAACTAACGTCAACATTTTTTCTTGCAGATTAGTCCAGCTCTATCTTCTTCTACCCCCTCCCCCCATTACACATTGATAACAGCTGATCACTATTTTTCTAACATTTTTATTGTTTGAAAAATTGTCATCATGACTGGAATTATTTGCCATTAATTTAGGTCTGTACAGGTGAGCTTCCATAACACTCAATGAACAGTTAGCCAAAAGAGTCATGGAATCTAGAGTGCTCAGCAGATAATGATATGTAGGTATTTAAATTAGCTTAAATGGAGTCACTCTTAGCCATATTGATTCCCTTTCCACTGACTGCCATGGAAGCTTGATGTGTTAGTCACATATAAGTTCCTAGGGCTGAGCAGCTCAACCCCATTCTATGTGTCCCTCTTACTTCTTCATTCTCAAGTTTTTTCTTGGGGGGGGGGGAGTGATTACCTCAACCCCTCATTTATTTTCTGTAATAAAGAAACTTGAGGGTGGAGGAGCACTGTCAAGGAACTGAAGTGAGTTTGGTGAGAAGTAAGCCCCCTACACTGACCTTGCACACCAGCCACAGAAAATTTTGTTCTCTACCTGCCCTGATTTACTTCTCTTTTGCTGGGACTGTTTAGTGATTGTTAGGGAATTTTTTTCATTTTCTTGTTTTCAAAGGTAGTATTTCAGCAGACAGCATGAGCCCTCTCCACACTTTAAGAGCCTTTTATTTGTGGGTTTGGCTTGGCAAGAAATCTTCAGCTTTCGCTTATTGCCCCAAAACGCAAATAAACTGGCAACTCGCATTGACTAAATCCTGGTCTAAATTAAGAGCACAGGTTCCCTCTGTAACCAGTGGAGATAAAAGGCACTTTATGGGGCAAAAATCCAGATGCAAACAGCATGTAAACTATATTTTTTATATTGAATTCATAAACATTAATTTTTCAACAATACAACGACATTGCATGGTCATCTTACTGAACCTATCTTGTGCAAGGCATCATTGGCATTTTTATTCTGTAAATCCATGGGAAAGGTCACATGTAGCATAGACATACTGACCTTTCTCCACCTTATTCCACTGAAAATACTAAAATGTAATAAAAGATTTTCAAATACAAAAAAAATCCAATACATTCACCTTGACATGCCAAAAAATATTGATGGAAGGTAGGATCTTGAAAGATATTAAGTACTTCTGCTCCCACTGAGAATTAAAAATGTTGTGAGTGTTCAGCATGCACCAGGATCTCAATACATATCCTACAAATATGACAGGAGTTTTACCTCCATGTGAATCACAAGTGTGAGCAAATAAAACCTTAAAGTAATTTTTCGCTTTGCACAATCTCTTTTGAACCCTATGTCTCAACATGTCATAAAATACTTGTTTTCTATCAGAGCCGAAATTCCACATTTGAAAGCTGGACCACTGCAAACTATTTTTAGCCTGAGATCAAATTATTTTGGGTTTGGAGATTTTTTTGCTTGTTTTATTTTTCTGAAAGTTTTTTGTTGGGGAGAACACCTTCTGCCTCAAAGTTACTTCTAATGTTTTCTTATCAGGGCATCAGGTGAAAAGACTTTCAGAGGAGAAAAGAAGAAAGTTTTTTCTCTGTTTATTTTTCCATTGTGAAGACATGGGAGAACAGTCTGTCCAGCTATCACTTCCAGTCTTCAATGCAAGAGATCAAATGTGCTCAAGCCTTGGCACTTCTGGAATACAATGCCAAACACCAAATTTTCCCTGAGCTGTTTTCAAATTACAAAGTGGACCTGTAAGAGGGAATGGGTTATTTCTTATCAAAACAGAAAAAGACTAATCATCGGGTGCATTTATAGTAGGATAATGAAGGCTGTGTAATATCATCCTGTTAATTCCATTTTGTGCTTTAACAAAATAAAAACCGGTAACAACAAAGATACAAAATTGTATTTAGTAACTGAATATCTATCTTTTAACATTCTGACTAATTTTCTTATACTTAAATTAAGTTAACATAAAAATATTTTTGGAAATTATATGATGTAAATATCATTCTGTAACTCCTTACTGTGAATGTACTTTATGTCTGAAATACCTACTTGTGAAGCTTTTTGTATTATAATATTGCAACATATTTGTTAATGAAATGATTGGCATTGTGTCCTGTTAAAAAATAAAAGCCATAGAAACACTGACCTGTTTTCCTATGGGTCCTTATTTTAGTACACATAATTTGATAACTCACTTTTCGTAAGTGAGAAATAATATTTTAAGTGGATCATAGAACATAGAACAGCCAAGGTTCGAAAGGACGTCAAAGGATCATCTGGTTCAACCTATTATCTAACACCCCGTTCCCTGGAGTCTTTAAAAACTTAGTGATGGGGACTCCACTAAGTCCCTGAGAGATTGATTGTTTCCACTGTAAAAAATTTATTTCTTATATCAAGACGAAACATCTGAGCATCTTTCTTATTAGGATAGACTGAGAGAGCTGGGTCTGTTCAGCCTGGAGAAGAGCAGACTGAGAGGGGACCTGATCAATGTTTATCAATATCTAAAGAGCGGGTGTCAATAGGATGGGGCCAGACACTTCTCAATGGTGCCCAGTGACAGGACAAGGGGCAACAGGCACAAACTGGAACCCTGAAAGTTCCACTTAAACATGAGGAAAAACTTCCTGACTGTGAGGGTGCCAGAGCCCTGGGACAGGCTGCCCAGAGAGGGTGTGGAGTCTCCTTCTCTGCAGAGATTCAAACCCACCTGGACACCATCGTGTGCAACCTGCTGGAGATGGACCTGCTTTGGCAGGGGGGTTGGACTGGATGATCTCCAGAGGTCCCTTCCAACCCCACCATGCTGTGATTCTGTGATTCTGTGAAACCTCTTCCAGTGCAGCTTGTACCCATTGCCCCTTACCCGCTCCATGTGGCTCCTGGTGAAGAGACAACCTCCATCCTCTTTGTAGCTGCCTTTTAGTTACTGGAAAACTGTGATGAGATCCCTGCAAGTCTTCTCTTCTCCAGGGTGAAAAGACCTAACTCCTTCAATCTTTCCACACAGAGCAGGTGCTCCAGCCCTTTGATCACCTTTGTGGGTCTCCTTTGGACTCTCTCCAGTCTGTCTGTATTTTTTGAAATGTGTGGATCAGGACTGGACACAGTACTCCAGGTATGGCCTGAGAAGCGTTGATTAGATTGGGATGGTCACAACTCTCTCTCTGCTAGTAATGCCACTGTGGATGCAGCCCAGGACTCGATTGGCCTTCCTTGCTGCAGTGGCACAACTGCTGACCCATATTTAGCTGACTGCCCACCAGAACCTCCAGGTCTCTTTCAGCAAGGCTGCTCCACAGCCACACAGATCCCAGCCTGCACTGGGGTCTTTGTTTATGTCATCACAGGCTCAGGACCTTGCACTTGTCTTAGTTAAACTTCATGCAGCTCTTGCTAGCCCACTCTTCCAGCCTGTCCAGGTCTCTCTGTAAGATGGCTTACCCTTCTGAAGTGTTCACCTCACCACTCAGTTTGGTGTCAGCAAACTTGGTGAAGGTACTTTCAATCCAGGTCATCATCCACACCATCAATGAAGGTGTTAAACATCATGGGGCTCAATATCAATCCGTGGGGGAGCCCACTTGTGACAGGCTGCCAGCCTGAGTAGAAAACATTGATGACCAACCTCTGAGTGAAACCTGCTTGTCAATTTGCTACCCATCTTGCAGACCACCCATCCAATCTGTACCATGCTGGTTTGTCAAGGAGGAGGCAATAGGGGACACTGTTGAACTCTTTGCTGAAGTACAGGTCTTCCCGTGTCAACGGACGATTTTTTTTTGTAGAAGGAGATCAGTTTAGTCAGGCATGATTTGCCTTTGGGAAATCTGTGTTGACTTTTCCCAATCACCTGCTGCATTTGGCTTGTAATAGTTTCCAAGAGGACTCATTCCATTATTTTCACAGGGACTGAAGTAAGATTAATGGGCCTGTAGTTTCCTGGTTCCTCTTCTGGACCCTTCCTGTAGATGAGGGTCACATTTGCTCTCTTCTGGCAGTCAGGGACATCCTCTGATCACCATGATTCTTCAAAGATTATAGATAGTGGCCTTGCAACAATGATGTCAGACACTCCTCTTAACAACCTGGGGTGGATTCTGTCCAGGCCCATAGATTTTATAGATCTCTGTTGCCTCTAAATAAGAAAAGCTTCTCTACTTCTGATGACCTTAGAAGTTGCTCACCACAAGACAGGTGGCTGTTATAGCTGCTCCTCACATCATTTTTCATCAGTGGGTGAGCAGTAATTCTTCCTGAGATCTTGCAGGAGCAGAAATAGCTCCCTTGTGTTTGGTTACGTGTGATTTTCCACTGAATTTACTGTTCAAAGGAGGAGAAAGTCATCTATGAGTTAGGAAGTAAATGGAAATTTAAGACAAGAACGAACTTCCTTCGGACAAGTATTAGAATTCAGAAGTTGAGAAAAGAGCCTCTGCATCTAAAAATCCCAAACCTACCCTCTAAGTCAAAGGTTCCCAGCTGTTGCAGGACTCAGCCAGAGTTGCTGCCTCCTGAAAAGTGGAGCTCTATCCTTAGCAGGAGCTGAGAGCCAAGCTCTGTTGCCTCTTACAAAGCTGAGCTACTGTATTTGCTTCTGCGAGAGGCAGTGGATCAGAAGCCATCCTCTCCTTGGCCTATGAAGAAAATTGTTGGAGCAGTGGTTCTTCTGGAACTTCAGTGAGGGTTCTGCATACAGCCACTTCGCCCAAATAGTAGTGGCCTGGAGATGCATAAGACTAGAAACAGCAGAAGGGTCTGCAATTTATATTGATCCACCACTATCAGAACTGGAAACCCTTGCAAATTGTATTTTGCAGAATATTTCAAATTCTCAGTGCTTTTCTCAGATAAACCCTCATCAAGAAAGCCTCCTGTTCATCATAGAATCACAGACTGGTCTGGGTT
>NW_010288593.1:0-5365 GCF_000700745.2 Antrostomus carolinensis | reverse complement strand
TGTCTCACCACCCTCACAACAAAGAATTGCTTCCTCACATCTCATCTCCATCTCCCCTCTGCCAGTTTCAAGCCATTACCCCTCATCCTGTCTCCCCCTGCCCTTGGCCAATGTCCCTCCCCAGCCTTCCTGGAGCCCCTTCAGGTAGTGGGAGGCCATTAGAAGGTCTCCCTGGAGCCTTCTCTTTTCCAGGCTGAACAGCCCCAACTCTCTCAGCCTGTCCTCACAGCAGAGCCGCTCCATCATCCTCGCATCATCCTCGTGGCCTCCTCTGCACTGGCTCCAGTAGGTCCATGTCCTTCTGCTGTTGGTGGCCCCAGCACTGGAGGCAGCACTGCAGGTGGGGTGTCAGGAGAGCGGAGCAGAGGGGCAGAATCCCCTCCCTCCACCTGCTGCCCACGCTGCTCTGGGTGCAGCCCAGGACACGGTTGGTTTAGTTTGACTTCTTTAGGATATCATCTACATTTATCCCGTATCCAGGGCTAAATCACAGCAGTTGCTCTATTACCCAATGACCCCTCCCCAGCTGAGAAGGGGAATTGTGAAAGGAGAGGAGGTCCATGGGTTGAAATGAAAACAGATTGACTTAAACAAAAGTATATAAAGTTATAATCAGCCTATGAGTGTGCCCCAACAAAACCAGGACAGACATGAAGCTGATGTGATTGTGCTAGCCAGCAACCTGTCCTTAAGAGATTTGAACCTCCTGGCTAGTTTTAACCAAATAGAACAGATGATACGTTATTTTCCTGTAAATTTTATGAAGCAGGCATCAAGGCTAAGTGTTTTTTACCATTTCTCACAACATTATTGATGTGTATAGTAATTAACTTTCAGAATTGTTATCTGAAGTTTTTATTCTGTTGTACCTTTTTTTAAAATACACAATTAGTCTAAAATCTATGTGGTTCTTGAACCAAAAATCATTTTTTAAAGATATAAGATACTCTAACATGTGGTAGTCACTCTGGTAGCACACTGATTAATGTAATAACAGGAAATTATTAGTTGATATTAATGTAATTCAGAACAGAAAATAGCCCTTCATTCAGAAGGTATCGGTAATATTTAGTTCTATTTGACACTGAGCTGAAGGTGGTAAAATGGGCAAAAGATTCACTCAGTGAAAATTGCCCACATTTTACAGAATTTACAAAATGGGAAAATGGGAAGAAAACAATAGCAAATGCTTTGTAAGGATGAAGAAAATGACTCTTATTACTACTACTTTAAAAAAACCCAAAACCAAAAAAACAACCATATTCTCTGTTCTACACCCATTAAAGTAGAAACAAGTTCTAGACATGTGAGGGAAAAAATAATCAAGAGGTTTTTCAAAGCCTTAAAGAACAAGCTACTTTCAAAATGATAGTTGCATATTAAAGTTCCATGTCATCTTCAGATAAATACAAACAGTAGAATCTTCAACGGATTTCTGCTTCAGTTGACAATGAGCAGATGAGATGCAAATATTGACGGTGGGTTAATGCTGTTGAACAAAAAGAAAAACTCTAGATAACTTTTCAGCTCTGTAACAGTATCCTCATTTACCCCCCAAATACCATTAGATCTTTAGATCAGTGAAGCAATTCACAGCATTGCTGGCAGCTGGAATGCCTCATTGCTGCTGCATGCTCAGATCCATCAGTGTCCATCATCTGTTGGAAAGAAATTGGTGCCTTTCCCATTCAGAATTAGATTTAGCCACATAAGACTTGCATTTGTGATCTCCGTGCTTATGGTAAATCTCTGTATTCAGGGATAAAACACTGATCTCCAAAATCTAAAATTGTTTCCAGTGCAGAAAAAACAGTAACATAAGTTACTGGTGTCACTGTGTGTTAGTGGTCCCCTGTAAATACTGAATTAGATTCAAAAATAGACATCTTCAAGATTCTTTGAAGAATCATTTCTAGTTAGTGGATCACGACACTCCCCCAATAAAGCATTTACCTTCTGTAATGTCAGTGTTTCACTGGAATTACTGCAGTGTACGGGAGACAAATTTTTCTGGTAACTTATTTCCCAAGCCTAGAATTCATTGTCATTGCTCATATAACTTTAGAGATTTTGTGTACGTACTTGAGGATGGTCTTAAACAGCATGTTCATGCTTGATTTTACCTGGGAAATAGGAAAAAAACTCCTCACTCATTTTTCACGCAGACGGACATAACTCTGTGAATGCAGTGGTTTCTAATATTTTTTTTCAATATGAACATGAGCCAGCAGAGTGCCCAGGTGGTCAAGAAGGCCAACAGCATCCTGGCCTGGATCAGCACTAGTGTTACCAGCAGGACCAGGGAAGTTCTCTTCCCCCTGCACTGGGCACTGGTGAGGCTGCACCTCGAGTGCTGGGTTCAGTGTTGGGCCCCTGACTCCAAGAAGGACATGGAGGTGCTGGAGCGTGTCCAGAGAAGGGAACGGAGCTGGGGAAGGGTCTGGAGCACAAGTGTGCTGAGTTCCCGGCTGAGGGAACTGGGGGTGTTGAGCCTGGAGAAAAGGAGGCTGAGGGGAGACCTTCTGGCTCTGTCCAACTCCCTGAAAGGAGGGTGGAGAGAGGTGGGGGTGGGTCTGTTCAACCAAGGCCCAAGGGACAGGACAAGAGGAAATGGGCTCCAGTTGTGGCCAGGGCAGTTGAGATGGGATGTGAGGAAGAATTTCTTTGCTGAAAGGGTTCTGAGGCATTGGAAGGGGTTGCCCAGGGCAGTGGTGGAGTCCCCATCCCTGGAGGGATTGAAGAGTCGTGTAGACATAGTGCTGAGGGACATGGGTTAGTCGGGGACTTGTCAGTGTTGGGTTCATGGTTGGACTTGATGATCTTATAGGTCTTTTCTAATCCAGGCAATTCTGGGATTCTGGGATTGGTGAGTTGCTAAAACCAAACCTGGCTACACAACTTCAACACAGATAGAGCAGACACATGTTTTCCTGCTTCATCCATTATCTCTCAGTAAGCTTGACAGTGAAGAGAGCCACTGCAACTCCAGACCCTTCCAAAATATACTTCAAAATCTACTTTTATTCATTTTTCCTGAATATTATATAAGGTAGCCATTCTTGACGTTTTATGGGTTTTGTTAACTAAAAATAAATAACTCATCAATTATACATAAGCGAAATTTTTACCATGAAACATATAGCAGAATCCTTGGGATTTACCACTTGTTCTCAAAATTAAATCTCCAGAGACAAAAATGCAATTAATTCTTGCAATGTTTCAATAGTTTAATTTGTTTAACCCAGATTATAATTTCCTTAAAATTTCAAAGCTTTTTACTGTGGCTGAAGACAATATTCTCCCCTGTGTTTTCATCTAATTATTGTGAAATGCAGTTACAAATGTAGACCAGAGCACATGTTGTTGTGAGACAGGCGATGGCAATCCTGCCTCTCATGTCTCAATTTAGAGATATTCGAGACAGTTTCGTTACCAATCTTTCTTGTTATATTGACTTGAGTTAATTTTAGATGAGCTTTATTGTGAGTTCGTCTGACAGTGAACCTCTGATGAGGACTAGGCATAACCTAACAGCCACTGCAAATTGCATTAAGCCTTTAAAATTAACCAAACAAATAAATGAATAGAGGAATTAGTACATTGAAGGGTCACCTCAGTAAGAAAATAAACCCTGTAGCCACAGAGATGGACATTTCTCAAGCTAAGCTAGAAAAGCCAAACATCAGACTAATTCCAGTTCTTCTGTCTGAGCAGCAAGATTTAAATTCCCTATGGGATAAAAATCAACTAATAGCATTCTTGACAACGATAACTGAGGAAATGAGAACATCAATTGTAGGAATGACTGATAAAATAATTTAATTGACACTAACCTAAAGACAGATTTAGACAAAATGTGTGATGGGCAAGTGATGGATTAAGCCTTTGAGCAGACAAAGAGGCTTTCTTTTGCTTCTGACTTGAGTTGAGATGAAGAGATCATTTTACTCTGTAATTTGACAAGAAGAAGCAAGTATTGTGATGAAAAACTGGAATAAAAAATTCAGGTTAAAATACATTGTTTCAAATACTTTTTACAGGAACCTGAAGAACAAACTATAGTCAAAGATAACAGAATTAGCATATTTTTGTAATATTGCTTGAATTCAAATTTTGACATCTCTTCTGTGGTTTTATTTGAATAACACAAAGAAAACACTTTGCGTCATGAAGAAGTTTTGAGTTTCAAAAATTACTTTTGGGGAGTTAACAGTTGAAAGCTAGGAAATGTCAGCCAGAAGTGCATTTTTGATAAGGTAAAAGAAAACACCACTTTTCAAAAATGACATTGCTATTTTCCAGATCTGTCTAGTCTGAATTGTGAGGATCATGCAACAACTGACAGAACATCGTCCGCAAATGATAAAAAGCATTGAATGAAATTTGCAAAGCTGAGCTTCCATTTAGCATGAGCATTTCAGAATTGTCTAAAATAAATGTTATCCCAGTAGTTTTAGATCAGAGACCCAATGACGTCATTTAGATCATTATAACCCTACTGCTCCTGACAAAAGAGGGTAGGAAACAAAACTACAAGACAACTTCTGCTTCCAGCCTGGATTATGAACATTATGCTGCATGGAAGTAAAAAAAAATGTGTGCTTTAAACGATTGTGTGTTGTTCTATAGCAGTCTTGGCTCCACACTCGAGTTCACGTACATGCTGTGTAAAAGCTGGTGGAGAATCTTAAGCAGCTTCAGAAAAAGGAGCTGCAAGTGTAACTTATTTTGTGCAACAGCTGTGACGCTTTTCTTATTGAAAAAAACGAATTTGAGGGACTTGTAGGGAATACACGCAACTGTTGCAGAGAAAATACAATTTCGTGGGGAAAAGAAGGGAAATAATAGTGGGATCTCTGACTTGTCATTCAATTTTGCATGTCCTGATGTCAGCTGGAACCACAACTAAGATAAACAAAGTGGTGAAACTTCACTGGTTAAATGAACGGGTCGGGGTGGTGGAATCGCTGGGGAGAGCCAAGTCCCCTGCCATTCACATATAAAATTAAAAGAAAAAAGAAAAAAAGAAAAAGAAAGAAAAAAGAAAAGGGAAAAAAGAAAAAAGGGAAAAAGAAAAAAGAAAAAAGGGAAAAAAGAAAAAAGGGAAAAAAGAAAAAAGGGAAAAAGAAAAAAGAAAAAAGGGAAAAAAGAAGGAAGGAAAAAAGAAAAAAGGGAAAAAAGAAAAAGGAGAAAAAACGGGGGAAAAGGGGAAAAAAGGAAAAAGGGAAAAGAAAAAGAAAGGGGAAAAAAAAAAAAAGGTGATGACTGGGATGAGGAGGAAGGACTCGCTGTCACCCCGCTCGCCCCCCCGCTGCGAGCTGGCGCTGGGGGAGAGACCCGCGGGAGGCGGAGGAGGCGCGGGCGG
>NW_010288592.1:0-410 GCF_000700745.2 Antrostomus carolinensis | reverse complement strand
TCCGGGTCCCCTCCCACCACCCCTGTAGACCCTCAACCACCTCATGATCATCTCCCATGACCCTTGGAGACCCTCAGCCACCTCATGGTGACCCCCCACCCCACGTTGGTGACCCCCACCCAGCTGGTGGTGACCCCCCAGCCCACGTTGTCCCCGCAGGTGGTGGCGGACATGCGGGAGAAGCGCTACGTCCAGGAGGGCATCGGCAGCAGTTACCTCTTCAGGGTGGACCACGACACCATCATCGACGCCACCAAGTGCGGGAACCTGGCCAGGTTCATCAACCACTGCTGCACGGTGAGTCCCAGCAGGGCCATGGACATCTCCTCATCTCCACCCCACCACCACCATGGACATCTCCATCCCACCATCAACATCTCCACCATCAACATCTCCACCCAACCACCATC
>NW_010288591.1:13249-14549 GCF_000700745.2 Antrostomus carolinensis | reverse complement strand
TCTCTTGGCGCAACTTGAGGCCATTGCCTCTAACATGTCCTAACAGTATTATCGTAGATAATGTCATGTAACCTGTCTATCACTGCAGCATGAGATCCACAAAGACATTTAATTATATGACTGAATAAGGCATCTATCTAATTTTCAGGGCCTGTGATGGGCTGAAGTAGCAGACTGAATCAGATGATGGACTGAAGGAGCAGAGCTTCTTGCAGTGTAAAACTCACCCAAAATCCACCAGGAATGCACTGCAGAAAGCTTGCCACTCTTGACCGATCTGGAGAAGTGAGGAGGCCCAGTACTACACCACAGAAGTCAACCTTATGTGGATGAATCATAACTATTTTTCCATGCAGCTGTCTATTCATGCCATGCCCATGTGAATCATGGCTGTATCAGCACTGACATGCCATCACAAGAATCTCCACGAGTACAACTCCAATACATGCAGGTTAAGGACAGCACTGAAGATTACTGACTATGGGAAGCACTTCCAGCAGAAGCACTGGTTTTGCTGAACCTCCCGACCCATGTCAAATACGACATACAGTAACACAGGTCTGTCAGAGTCGGGCAAGTTACCATGAGTTTACCCAGAGGGTCTCTCACACAGCCACTGACGACAGACAGACACATCCAACACACTCCTCCTGAACTTGAATTCTTGCTGTCGTGGGGCACGCACCGGTACTCAGCCAGGCACCTTTGGAAACAACTCTCAACTCATGCTGGGGCATCGCACTGGCTTCTCCCCCACTAAGTGCCTTGAAGCTGGCACTGTGGCTCTTCTAAATCCATGGTTATGTTAAAGACTTCCACCTTCTGCTTTGTCCTAACAGGCACATGTTCTCTACCACCCATGGTACGTACCGCAGACTGGCTGACAATCTATTTTTCCAGCGTGTAGGAGGCCCACGCCTCCCTGCCATCTGCCACCATTCATTTTTCATTGCTTTTGAAAACAACCTGAAAATAACCCTCTGATTAAGTTTAATGAAGCAGGAAACCCTCTGAGTATATCTTTCCCAAATAATCTGTTTACTGCTTTGTCACACCTACTGCCTTCACCTGTCTTACCCTCCTGCTCTTCTGAATCTGTTCATTTGCTCCTGTTTTGGATGAGAGTGGACTGCTCAGTTTCCATGAGAACAGGGAATCAGTGGGAAACAAGGGGAAATCTAGAAATTAGTTTTAGGTCATTTAATAATGTGTAGCAACAAATAGAAATTTGTAAGAAAATATGGATTCTACCCTACTAGACAAGGGCTTAGATGAGGGCAATGAATGACAAGCCCCCCCC
>NW_010288591.1:8456-13237 GCF_000700745.2 Antrostomus carolinensis | reverse complement strand
CCCCCCAGCTCTTTCTGAACATCAGTTTGCAGCTTCCTCCAGTGGAAAATGGGATAACTGAAGGCGTCTATATCGATAGCTCACCAACTATGGCCAAAGTCCATTTAATAAGTCAAATGTCCTCTGAGAAATCTGCAACTAGTATTGCCTTTACTCTGAATTTCCACAGATACTGTTCCTGAATGTCCTTTGCCCACGGCTCCAGCTTGGTGATGTTTTCTCTTTCTCCATCTGTAACAGGTTTTAGGTCACTCCTCTCTGCACAGTAGAGCCAGCAGAGCTGCAGGTTTTTTCAGAACTGGGCAGGAAAAGCAAGCAGAGATCCTGGACATGGCTGGGTAAGAAGACTGGCACACATAGTGAAGCAGCTTTTGCTGCAAGCCATCCTACCTCTGGTAGACAATGCTGAGAATTTCATTTCCCAGAGATCCTAACTTGGCACCTCCCAACAACCCACATTCACTCTGAGAGAGAGACAAAATTCTCAGAAGAAGGAAGAGAACACTAGCCCCTCCCTGAACAAAAGCATCAATGTCCTTCCTTGACCTGGGAGAGACCCGAAAGCCTTCACACATACCCACATGTCCCACGGACCGCACCTAAATCATGTTCTGAGCTCACTGCATCTCTATCACGCCATGCACCAAGGTAACAGCTCGTGAAACTATCCAACACTTACTCTTTGCCTGAGCAATAAAGAAAAACCCTGGCAGTTTTGGCACTAGTACTACTCCAAGCAAAGTTGAAGCTTTCCATTTCACTTCAGTGGCTGGACAACTCACTGACAAGTGTTTTTTTAGGTTGTTTAAGTGGTGACTTCTTTCTCACTGCTTCCAAAACACAAAAAGAGGAACAACAAAAGGTTATTTCTGCTACTTTGCTTCTGTTTGATTACTGTTCATTCCGTATATCAAAGGAGCTTACAGTAAAGTTTTCAGTTATCCAAAGGAGGATCACCTGCTGCATTATGTTAAACTGTACAAAAACAGTGACCACAGCACCTTTTCTACCCAATTTGTATTCTGCAAATGCAGTAATCTTTAACCTTTTCTTTAAGAAAGATAAGCTAATACTGTTATTTCGCAACATGATCCATTTCCATAACGAAAAATCATTGCTATTTTTTGATCTTTAATAGATCTAATAAAATAGCACCTTCTTCAATAAATGAAATAATGACAGTGAGTAAATAACCAGTTGAATTGTTCTGCCCATGCACTCTGCACAACATTCTCACATTTTGTCTATTGGCCCCTCTGCCCTCAACTGGATGTACTGATTCACTCAGATAGCTCACATAGCTCCCGAAGACTTAAGAAGTTATAGTGTCCTGCCTTACGGAAAAGGCTGTGCCTTCAGCTCTAAGAAATCTGTTTCTTGATTCTTCAGCAGGGTGTAATTGACATCAAGGTCTGACTCTCCCCTCTAAGGTGAAGGCTTCGTGCTGGAGCTTCCACCTGGACCTAGAACGTGCTCAGTGACACAGCGGGGCATTGGCACTGCAAGATACGTGTCTCAAGAATGAAGAATATAAACAGCTGCTAGCATGAAGTAACAGAGCCTCGCATAGCTGCCATCAAACTCTGTCACCTCAAGGGCAAAATCTGATGTATTGCAATGAGGATAACGATAAAAATATAAAGGCATGTATCTTGTTCCATACCCTAAAAAAGAGCCTTGGCCAATGCCAAGAGAATTTTGCAGGTTGCCAATAGCCACTTTGATGTTTACAGAGTACACTGTGCGTGATCATCGTGCAGAGCAGAAAAATTGCGTAAGTATTTCCTATGGCTCGATACTGTGCGTTCACCACTAGATAGGGGTCTGCAGAACTCCCGTACCATACTGGGCCAGAACCTTAGCTGGGCAAACTGGCAAAACTCTGCTGCATGCGTGAAAAGCGGGAGATTTGTAACAGCTGAAGAGCTGCACAATCATTTCTTGAACTAAGGAATGATATCTACTTCTATTAATATAGGAAGGAATAATTTACATATAGATGCACACACACGCATAGGTGCCAATGTCAACATGGACATCTTACACATGTAATGCACGTACAGCTCATGTCACATAGAGCTGTCTCTGAAAGACCGCTTAATGTTGAAATATACAGTGGAAAATGAGGAAAGTATTACACTTCAAAATAGCGAGACTTCCTCCACACCTCTTCCCCATCCCAGTTCATGGACTACGCATTTAAACAGTATTCACTGCCTCAGCCAGCAGCTCTAGGTCTGGTTGAGTCTGAAAGTCTTTATAAGCCTCATACCTGAACCCTTGAGTAGCTTGACAGATACTGAGAGCGTGCTGCCTCCTTTCCTGAATGCTCCTTGGTTTCAGACATAACATCAGCGCTTCTGTGATGGTGATGGTGGGACTTTTGATCATGATGGCCCTCCCTTTTCCTGGCTTCTCTTTCAAACAAGACGTTCGTCAGCCTGTCCAGATAGTTCTCCAGCTCTTCCTGACTGTGCTCCAGTTGCTTGCCGACATTACTGGAGAAAAAGGAAGAGGATGGTGGGGGGCTTTTGCTTTCCCTCTCCTTCTTGGCCTCTTCCACATGCGGGTTATGCTTCATTAGAAGAAGCACCACAACAAGCAGGACCAGGCAGAGATACACAACCCAGACTTCTTCCATCTTGGTGGTGAGATACCAAGGAACTAGTAGTGCCTGTTGAGGTACTCAAAGGGAAGAAGACAGATGGACCAAATACAATGGGTGGTCAGCACTTCCCAGCTGTCACCGTCCACAGGAAGGACTGTTGCCAGTAATCAAAGCACTGCAGTAGCTGATGTCGAAGTTCAATTTTCTAAACCAGTGTGGCTTACAAACCTTCCTGCAGTTCTAAATATGAAAGCAGCACAGAGAGCAGCAAAAAAATTTTAAGCAAAAAAAATAAAACAACTTTGTCCTTAGAGTAAAATAACTTCAGCAGAAAGATACAAGATCATGTGTCACAGCTCCATATGATCTTAAAATAGCAGTATTGCTCTTTTTTTTGTTAAGGAACTGCAGGTTCAATGCTTAATACTCTTCAAATAACTTTCCTTCTGTTACAGCATTTGAATTGTTGTCTTGCTTGAAGTGGTAAGCTTTTCTTCGTTCTAATTCAAAGAAAAGATAAGTTAGGACTTTCCTCCCCAAAGGAAGATTAATAGAATATTTTATACTTTAGAGGTCATTTGATGCTGAGTCTGCAGTCTACCCTCAGCACTCTTAAAAAAAAAATTAAGTGGCAGAAGGGAATATTAGTCACCCGAGTTACAGATTCAGTAGGACCAATTTGTCAGCTTCCTTCTGTCTTTGCTGGTCTTGGGAGTCCTCGTAGAAATGGCTGCTGGGACTTGGGAGATAATTTTAGCTGAACTTTCTGGGGATCCCTTGCAGATCCCCGGTAGGCTGTTCCTGTGCTCCCCAATTACTGAAAACAGAAAATGGGCAGCCCAGGGACCAACAAATGCATTTCCACTGACCAAACCCAAGGGAAGGGATTGAAAAAACTCACCAGTTAGTGCCCAGCACCCAGGTTAACAGCCAAAATGCAAGCAGGGATGAGCAGCCACCAGGACAGGGCCAGTCTGAGAGGGAGGAGGCTGGCCACTGCTTGCTCTTTCCACCCCAGAGGCAGGGTCTGTCTGGAATGGGATTGCATTTCCTAACCTTTGCTAGTGGGATCTTTTTACAGATGAGAATGCCAAGCCTAAAAGGAACAGAGATCACACCCAAATTGCTGCTGTCTCTGTATGAAAGCATTCTTGGGCTTCCCCAACTCTAAAATCCTTCACTTTGTTCCCAGAAGTGAGACCTTTCCTCTGCTTTGCAAAAGTGAACAGTCTGAGAAAAGTTACAGCATTCCTTCATCCTGTTACTCACTTTAGAAGCTGATCCTCAGCTTTTACTTTGTTAATACCAATGCTATGAAGCAAGTTTTGCTCTAGAGGCACTGTTGTACCTCACGTTCCCTTTTTGCCTCATTCCTGAGGTCACAACCATGCTGGAAGATCTTGTAAGCAGTTTGCTGCCTACAAGCCTGGGCCTGACACTGCTGCACTACACCTACCTGTGCAGCCACCAAAGAGATACGGTGTCACACCGATCTACAATGCACGGCACGGAACTGAGGACAGGATGCAGGAGCTACATTTCCTTAATGCAAGCACACAGGAACAGAGAACTGCAAGCAGATGAGAACATCTCCTTTCTCCTTCACTGCTGTACATCATTAATGCCTCAGGGCATGGACCATACCTCCAGCCACATGTATTACAGTAACCAGTAGAGCAAAGCCCTGACCCAAACCTGATACTGCTGTAAATAAGAGATGTCACCAAAACCCTAAACAGCAATGAAATTCTAAAGAAAGAAATGCTAAAAGAAGAAAACACAATTAAAAAAAACCAAAAAAGACCAATTTGTGGCTCCTATAAAAGGGGAACGGACTAATGGAGCAGGAACAGCATTTCCTAACTCCTAGTGACATTGCTTGCTTCCTTTCAAACAAACAATAATGCAGCAGAGATGCTTCAAACATTGCAAAGCTTAAGAGTGAATTAAAGACTGCTGTAATTTCACATGCAAAATACTATAGAGCTGCCTCTTCAAGACACAATCATTAATCATAGAATCATAGAATCCCAGACTGGTTTGGGTTGGAAGGGACCTTAAAGCTCATCCAGTCCCAACCCCCCTGCCAGCAGCAGAGACACCTTCCACTAGACCAGGTTGCTCAAAGCCTCATCCAACCTGGCCTTCAACACTTCCAGGGAGGAGCAGCCAC
>NW_010288591.1:0-8436 GCF_000700745.2 Antrostomus carolinensis | reverse complement strand
TGTCTCACCACCCTCACACCAAAGAATTTCTTCCTCACATCTCATCTCCATCTCCCCTCTGCCAGTTTCAAGCCATCACCCCTTGTTCTGTCACTCCCTGCCCTTGGCCAAAGTCCCTCCCCAGCCTTCCTGGAGCCCCTTCAGGTACTGGGAGGCCACTAGAAGGTCTCCCCGGAGCCTTCTCTTCTCCAGGCTGAACAGCCCCAACTCTCTCAGCCAGTCCTCACAGCAGAGCTGCTCCAGCCCTCGCATCATCCTGGTGGCCTCCTCTGGACTTGTTCCAGCTGCTCCAGGTCTCTCTTGTATTGGGGGCTCCAGAACTGGACGCAGTATTCCAGGTGGGGTCTCAGGAGAGCGGAGCAGAGGGGCAGAATCCCCTCCCTCCACCTGCTGCCCACGCTGCTCTTGATGCAGCCCAGGACACGGTTATTGGCCTCTGGGCTGCCAGTGCACGTTGGTGGCTCATGTTCAGCAATGAAATAACTTGGGCACATCTGTCAAAAATGCAGGAGGCATCACCCTGCCTATGAAAACAGGGAGTGGACACAGAAAGGCAAAATGCCTTGTCCAGGATCACACAGTTCACTCGTGGAAGTGACCCAGTCAACTCTGGTCTTGCCCTCAAATCCACAAGTCAAGCATGACACTCAGAGCTTTAAAGCATTGCATAGAGGAACATTTGCCTTCTGAGTCCACCAATAACAGAGCACCATGAAAGGAAGATGGGCTGGCTTTGCAGGTATTATGGGAAGACCTCTGAAAAACCACAGAAGCCGTTCATGTATTAGGATGCATTTTTCTCTGTCCTCTTTGGAGATAACCTGGCTGGATTAGATTGCACCAAACGTCCACCTCACTGGTATCTTTATTCTAATTGTGAATACCTAGAACAGTATAAGCACGAGGCAATTACATAGAAATGCTTCTCAGAATACTCCTGCAGCCTTCCACAGCACAGGATTTGATAACATTTTACCAACTCTAGTTTTATCAAAAACAAGACAAGAAAAAAAAACCAAACACACACCTATTTCACAGACATATGCTGCATAACCAACTAGGAAAGAAAACAGCTGTAGTTCTAAAGTCACGTAAAAGATGCTCTTTAATCTTAGCAAATGGCGTGAAAACACTAAGTTTTACAACAGTTTTTGTATGTTTAATATAAAATCCAAAAGACACTGTATAGTGTTGTTCCACACAGTCAAAGTAACAGCCATGCTCCTCAGCAAGTAAAATAACAGTCTAACCTACTGATTTCCAGTTTTAACCTATTGATTTCCAGAAGACTTAAAGTCTTCTCTGCATACTTCTCCTCATCAGATATGTTACCCTGGTTCAGTTTCTCCTCATGTCTATTTATAACAATAAAAAATATTCTCACAGATGTAACTGACTGCATCAGACCTTAGTAATAAAATAAATTCTTTTGTAGCCAACATGAGGTTTTTTGAAGTCTTTCCCAGCAAATATTTTCCACCATTTCTCAGCTGCTCTCAGTACACCCTAGAACCTGCCTACACTCCCATTTCTCACTTCTCATCCAGGATGACTGACTGGACTATAAAAAGGAAGGAAAGCACTGCAGCCTCAGGACACCTGATACCACATTTCCTTTTAAAGGACTTCTGTTCCTTCAGCTTTTTTAGGCTGTGAGAGGAAGATTTTATACTTCAGGAACACAGGAGATTGGTTCAGTGGCTGAAGCAGTATTGAAACACTGGAGACATATTCAAATGTCAGGAAAGCAAACATTTAATATAAATCAAATGCAAGAGAACCTTCAAGCTCTCACAGTTTATTTCAGCACCACCTAAGGTTTGGCATGCAGCTGATTTATCCTCTGAGTCACTGGTTGTAACTGGGCTACTTATAAACTTCACCCTTCCTAGCAGGCCAGAACCTGTTCTCAGTAACAAAAATCTTTCCCTGTGTGGAAACAGCTGTCCTTACAACCCTAGGCTAGATCAAATCACCACTTGTGGTTCTCTTTTAACTAAATCAAAGAGTTGAACGAGCAAGGATGACTCTTACTCATCTTCCTCCACAATCCTGAACTCGTACTCTCTAGATGGCAGTGATGACACAAACATCCCAGTACTTTCTGGATACCAGCAGCTGCATTCACACAAACTCATGAGTGGAAGCATTCAATGATCCAGTATGCTTACACTGCACAGAAGCTGGATCATCACTGCAAACCATTCCCTTCTGCATGCGTCGCTGCCTCCCCTGCTAGAAAAGCTATGCCATGGGAGTATGGGAAAATCTCCCAGTATAAAAGACCAATTCTTAGGTTAATGTCAATTCTATAGGAAGAAAATCAGATCCTTCCAGACTCTGTGCCGAGCTTTTGCAAAGGTGCCTTTCTACAGTGGAGCACTATGTAGACCGAGTCTCAGGGTCATACATGTAGCACTGTTTCAAACCTCTGGATAAGGCACTCCGAAAAGGGATCCTTTCTTTAGGAAATACACAGAGATTCTGGCATAACATTTTCTACTGCACAGTATCTTTCCACTGTTAAGTTTACAGGAGATTTGGCACAGTTTTTAGCTACAGTTTTAGTCTGAAAGACTTTCCTAAAAGAAATTAAAGCGAAAGTCTTCCTGGGAAGTTGTGAATAAGCCCGTGTTAAGTGTCCTGGATGACTCTGATCCTGCTGAATCTTCACTTCTCCTGCAAGCTGCTGAGCACTTTCGGATGAATCGGCCGTTCTTGTTGCAGATGCTTCCCTTCACTTCCACAATCCTGGCAGATTTCAAAGCTTAATGAGGGGAGTAAAGAGCAATAAGAGATGTTTAGCCATGTCATATAGTGAGGTCCCACTCTGCAAAGCAATACGGAGGGCAGGAGCAAACCCCTTTCCTCTTTACTTCCCCCAGAAAACAACATTCTCTTACCTGTTTCCATGAGCTTCAGCTCTTTGCACCACTCCTCCTCTATCTTCTTCCTATAGTCTCCAAACATGGCTCTCATGAGCTGACGCTTCTTCACTAGTGGAGCCTTGTCACTGCGCAGTGTCTTGATAGCACGAAGAGCCTCTTCAACTGAAGCAGCCCAAAGGAGAAACAACACAGTTTGACTTCCCACTGACTCTGCCCATGCATGCCTGTCAACCCTTCCCACAGGAGACCTCTTGTTTCCTTGAATGCTTACCTTGCTTCGGAGTGGCTTTCTGTGTCTTCAGGCCAAGTTCCAGCTGTTCCACACACCAGTCCACCTCTTTCCACAGCTGGTCATCTGACTGCTACGCAACATGGAGCACAGTAAGTATGAGGAAATAAATCATCCAAAAAACAGAGCAGCAGTGGCTACAAGAGAAAATGGTATCTGCATAAAGTCAAGATTACTCTGAATTTCATTTTCTGGTGATCACTTTTTAGACTTTATGACATTTTCCCTATGGTGCTTTTCATTGGATAAACTTAAAGCGCTGGATAAATGTTTAGTTGCAACTCACTACCTCTATTTGATGGATTTAATATTTGGCTGCCATTCAGATGATGCTGTTTTCTGGAAAGCCATTCAGGGCCTTTCCTCTGAAAGAAGCTGTCAAATCAACTTACAGATGGGAGGAATAAGCATTAACAACAAAAGATCCTTACCCCAAAACCTGCCCAAAATAAAAAAGCAAACAATGGATAAAATCAGAAGTTGAGTCTTGGTGTCTCAGCTTCGACGTGCTTGCTCAACCAGAAACGCATGAGGAGAAGGGAGCTGAAGCCCATGAAGATGGACAAAGTCAAGTACCATCAGGCAAAGACAGCTGGCTACCTGAGCAGTGGGAGGGAAACAGATCTGCACCCTGGTGCTGAACCAATTCTTAACTGTTATGTAAATACAAAACCCCTCAGGATGTCTCCTTCTTTTCCTTACAACAGTCTCCTTCCAGTGGACTGGAAGGGCTTTACATCACCTTCAAATCTTTCTACCTTTCTGGTACTCAGCAGTGTTTATTGGCAGGGTTGTTGGAAAAGTAGCACTTTGGTTGGAATGCTTCAAGAGGCAGGTGAACACCCAGTTCGACTTCAGTGTAGAATACTAAAGAAAGCAAGTATTTTGTAATTTTGTATTTCAGTATTGCTCAGTTGGTAGAGCTTGTTAATAATAACTACACCAGCGCTGAAAAGAAAAATACAGTTAACCCAGCAGAACATTAGAAAACCTCATGGTGTGATTAGAAAACCTTAATAGTGTGTTTAGACATTACTTGCAACTTCAGTCGATTTCTGGGCCATGCCTTCCAGTGGGAACCTCCTCGGAAGCACCCTCAGGCTTTGCACCAGCCCGGGTCACAGCCTTGGCTACAGCAGCAAGCAGCTCTGCACCCCAGCTTTGCTACTTGCATTATGTGAGCAATTCATCCTGTTTGATAACATGCAAGTCAGGGGTACAGTGTCTGGTTCAGCACGGACAGTTACCAGCTCAGCATGGACTGAGGACGGTTACCTCAATTTTTTATGTTTACTTTTTTAAGAAAATGTAGCACCAGCTTCCCATGATTGGCCATCACAAGTCTAAACATGAAATGTTTCAGCACAAGTCTTGAAGCAGACAACGAAAGAACATTAACTCCCTTTCCACTAGGAAAGTTCTTCACTTGTCTAGCAGAGAAAGAAAACAGCTGCTGCAAGAAATAAGCAGCAATCCTCGTCTTTCAGCTTTCATCTCAAGCCAGTGTACTAACTGTTAAACTACGTAAAGAGAGAAAGTTTCTCTTTCGCTCAAGGGCTTATAAATTATGAGATGCCATCAATATTTAAATACCTGAGAGGTTTCTTTCTGGTGGGAAGTATCTTTATTCTGACATCTGTTATCTTCTGCCTTTGCCTCCCTGTTGATCACAGTTTTTTCTGTGTCTTTTTTACTGACAGATGTTTTTTGTTTCTTCTTCTTTTTCTTCTTTTGGGCAGCTCCGTCTGCTGTTGATTTCTCTGTCACTGTCCCACCTCCAGGAGCAGTCTCTGGTTGGGGGATCTTTAACATGACATGGTTGCTATCCTCTTTGGGTGCACTATCTGCAGTTTGAGTCAACTGAGGCTTCTGCAAGGCTGCAATCCGTGGTGTACCTGCTGATTCAGTAGGCAGTGAACTACCCAGCACTTCACGATCTGCTCTACACTCTATACGTTGGCTCACTGGAACCAATGGAAGCAGAGGACAGTCTTCATCTGGGATGGCACAGTTGAAAGCAAACTTGGGTTCTTGTCCAGAGGCAGCAAAACTCAAGTCTCCATTGCAGTTCTCCTGCCCGGTGGCTCTTACATTGGTTTGTATCTGCTCAGCACCACTGACACCAGGGACTGCTTCCAAAGAGGCACCAGTTGCCTCTTGGTCAATCTCCAAAACTGTAAAATCAAATCAGAAGCTGTTGTCAGATGACATGAACCACTGTGGCTTTGCCTCAGAGATTTGGTCAGATTGTTTCCCATATACCACAGCATCTGAAGCCTGCCTGTTTCTTTGCTGTACTTTCACATCAGGTTTCAAGTCCAGAAAAGATAAAGAATGTTTCTATCACTATGCCAGTTTCCTACTATGGGAATGCCACTGCTACAGCAACTCCCTCTTTAAGGCACTGCTGCAGAGAGGCAGTCCAATCAAAAGCTGCAACGTAAGAAATCTACAGAAAAGAACCAAATATCACCATCCCTAGAAGGAACAGTTCAAGCTCACCTGCTTTCTCCATGCTCTTCTGAGTGTCAGCCATCTTTAGACGGTAATTCCCAAACATGTGGTTCATCACTTGTTGCTTCTTCACAGCAGGAGTCTCATGGGAGCGCAGGACCCTGAGAATATGCTGTGTCTCCTCTGCTGCACTCAAGAAAAAGACCAAGAGAG
This sequence comes from Antrostomus carolinensis, assembly GCF_000700745.2. NCBI lineage: Eukaryota > Metazoa > Chordata > Aves > Caprimulgiformes > Caprimulgidae > Antrostomus > Antrostomus carolinensis. Next base: position 2,592 of record NW_010288591.1, on the reverse strand, counting down.
ACAAGAAACAGGTTATGATGGGTCTTACAAACCATATTGTGGGATGCTGATGACAAGGTCTCCTTTGAACATGTTCTGTGTTCATACCACCTCTGACTAATCCATGCCTGGCATCGGATAGAAGGGAAACTCCAAGCACTCCTAGAGGCTGAAATACTGTGAAATTCTCTTAAGGGGGGTGGGGCTAAATATCTTAACTGCTTATCATATAGTGTAAGAATCTTACACTGCAGAAAGTGCACTACTAATGGCACAGGAACTACACAGGGCCCTTCCCCCAAGCAAGTGACAAATCCAAGACTTTAGCTTGGTGTCTCTTTTCTGGAAAACAGGAAGAAATCGGACTAAGTAGTGAGAACACCCTGAAAAGCAGGACTCTTCCTTCACTCTTACACAAACTGGCCTGATCACAACAGTAATCCCAATTTTTTATGTTAGAGCAAATTCTCCTTTTAAGTCACAGTTGTGACAGCAGTCCCCAAAGACCTCAGTTGGGGAACTTCAGATATACATAGTCTTCTTGTTTGTCTTACACATTTCAAGCCACAAAAAAGCTTCATGTTCTAGACTCGTATTTTGCAATGGGCACACACACATCTCTCCGGGCTGCAGCGCATCTCTCTGGGACTCTCCAGATGAGGTGTATCTTTCAGATCCAACATTGAGAGTCCCATGCTAGGAATGGAGCAATGGCATGCAAGTGCCAGGCAAAAATGCTGCAGTCGGCTGTAGCCACCAAAAAAGTGGGATGTACCTTCATAGCACCTGGGTGTCAGGGTCCTGAGCACGCCGTTCCCCCTAGTTCAAGTTTAGCTGGCTGCATTCAAGGTGTGCTCGCTACTAAGAGCTGCTACAAAGAAAATGATAGAAAAAACTTCAGGGGAACGTCTCCCTTCCCTCACCTGGGAGTTATTTTAAGCTGAGGATCTTGTGCATAGTACTGCTGCAGCCAGGTACCCTCACTGATCCAGACCTTGACCCTGATCCATGCACCTGAATTCCTGCCTAGAGCCTGGAGTTGCCTCATCACCATAGACTTCTCTGGCGATCTGGACTCCAGGCAGAGCCTGGTCACCACCACCAGCAGTACTGCTCTGCTCTCCTGGGTCAGGTACTGTGCAAACAGGCCCTTTCCTGGCCAAGTCATTGCGTCTGCTTGCCTTGTCACTGTGCTCAGCTCCTGCCTCCCCTCCAGAATCAGCCTTCCTCTGCTGCTGCTGCTGGACACAAGGTACCGAGCACAAGATACAGGTATAACAAAATGGTCTGATGCTCAAGCATGGTGTGTGGGCACGTATTAATCACTGCTACATCCTCAGGGGCACCACCAAACACTCATCTAGGCATCTTACAAAGTGTAACCACACTCCTCTAAATACTAAGTACTAGCCATCAGCAGGAGCAGAACATATGTCTTTATACATATACAGGTTGGACTGACTAGATCAAACTGTGATCTTCTGAGAAGTATTTTATAGAATTTTCTCTTTCATGCAATTTCTCCTTGGAAAAAGGACAAGGAGGAACAAGCTTCACAAAAATAAACCTACTGGCGTTGAAGGGCCAGACACACTGACACAGTATTTCTTTAAGACTAGAAAACAAAAGCAGAGCTGTAGCAGAACCAAATAACAAGCTGTTAGATAGGAAAATGAGAACATGAGAAAGAATGCAGAGAACAGGGAGAATGAACGTCACAGGAATGAAAGATAAAGCTGCTTCCAGACAGATAGCTCTTCAAGTTCAATGATTTATGTTGGTTTGTATTTAGAACAAATCCCATATAATGCAAGAATAAGAACCAGATAGGAGAGCAGAAACAGAAAAATGTCCTGGTCTGCTAAATCAGAACTGAGGTTGCAATATGGCTGCAGACTGCGAAAGAGGCAACATACCTTGTTTTGGGGTTGGGGTGAGGTGGAGATTTGCCTCCAGCTGCGAAATGCACCACTCCAGCTCATCTTGGAATGTGCCTTGGGGAGCCTTGGACATGGGATGGGGGAGGACACAATGATAAAAAGAAGCAAAAATCTCTCACCTGCAAAACTAATTCCAAAACTCAAGTTTTCTGAAGTCCTCTCTGTTCTTATGGGAGATCAGACTGGTGGGTCACGAACCCCTTCTCTGGCTTTACGTGTGAGGCATCTTGCTCAATTTATACCATAAACCAACACAGCACAGGGTGGGACATGTGCTCTGCAATATTCTCTATTTGGAGGGCACCCAATGAGCCCTCTTCATTACAAAAATTAGAGACACTAAACCCTTACTAGCAATAAGCCACACGCTGCTGGCAAGCCAAGACGTCCTGCATGTTGTTTTCTTTCTTTTTTCTCCTCCTCTCTTTTTAAAGGCCCCAAATGGAAAATTTATCTTTTTTACTAAAACTTATTCTATGTCATAGTTTTTGGAATTTTCAGGCTAGTCCAGCCCTGGCAATACACAGAATTTAAACACGGGACCTCACGCCCACCTTTGCTGTATTTTAACCCTGTCTGCCTCCTGCTAAGCAGACAACTGTCACAACGCATTAGGAAATTGAAAAATTTCTCGCCTTAGCAGAATAACGAAGTGACCAGGAGCCGGGAAGGG
>NW_010288590.1:1736-2571 GCF_000700745.2 Antrostomus carolinensis | reverse complement strand
GAGCTCAGCCTGCCCCCCCAGAGCTCAGCCCCATTTCCCTTTCAGCCACAGCAGGAGAGGTCAGGTTTTAGCAAGTCCCCGGCGTGTGCTGCCAGCTCTGCACCGGGGAGGTCACGGCTGCACCCTGGCAGTGATGGGCTCGTCCTTCCACCAGCTCTGCTGAGCTTCCCCAAAGCATCTACACAACTTAAAAAGCCTGCCCCATAAGAGCTGCTGCCAAGGGAGGTAGCAGAAAGCCTGCAGTTAGGAGAGAAGCTTATTCCTAGTCTGCTTGAACAGAAACCAACAGCTTTTCACATGCAATCATCTTGTTTCATTCCCTTCCCCAGGATCAGAGGGGTTTATCAGAGACCTGAGGCCACAGAGCAGATCTGCACAGGGGAGGGTCAGTGGCACAGGCAGACCCTGCCACACCTGCCTGAGTTACAGGCTCTGGCCCCTTAAAAGGCCTCTACTCAACACACACTTTCCCCCCCCCCCTTTGCAAAGTCCCTACAAGCGTTTGGTGATACTGGCTGCGGCCGCAGCTGTGGAGCGGAGGCATCTGCACAGCATCGTTTTGGTTTCGTAGTTAATACAATAAATAATTCAGAGAAGCTTTAAGAACAGCCACGAGGGAGACGGCCCAGCCCTTCCTGGTGCCCATCACCCCGGGTCTGGGGCAGGAGCTGCCCCGTCCCCGCGGGTGTGGAGGCGGCGGCGGCGCCGGAGCCGCGGGGGAGGCTCAGTAGAGCTGACTCTTCATTTGGTGCAGGACCCCGATGACAATGTCCCGCAGCGTCTGGGGAAGAGAGGAGACAGGGTCAGCAGAGGAACAGCCCGTCCCTGGTCAGTG
>NW_010288590.1:0-1667 GCF_000700745.2 Antrostomus carolinensis | reverse complement strand
CCCCGCCCCACCCCTGGCGGGGAACCGCCCCCACCTCTGCCCAGGCCACAGGGTCTCAGGCAGCCACAGCAGAGCAGGGACCTGGCCCTGCCTGAGCATCTGCCCCCCTCAGAGGTTTCTTAACTCCCAGAAAACCTTTAGGTGTCCTCAGGGAGTGACAGAGACCAAGCAGGACTCTCCCTGGCCGGCTTTCACCCCAAACCAGTCCAGCAGCTGGAGTGGGAGAGACAAGCTGAGAGCTCCTGGAAACTCGTTACTGAGATGGAGGCGTTAAAGGACTGGAACAGGGAATCCATGATGCCTTGGAAAACATTGAACTTCAGCTCGTCAGAGACCTGGTCCTTCCCCTCGTTCGGGTTGTCCTGATGAGCTTTCACAATCTGCTCATAGTTCCTGAAACAAACCAAGTGCCCCATGTGCAGCAGCAGAGTGGGGGCTCCTGCCCGAAACTCGTTACTGAGATGGAGGCGTTAAAGGACTGGAACAGGGAATCCATGATGCCTTGGAAAACATTGAACTTCAGCTCGTCAGAGACCTGGTCCTTCCCCTCGTTCGGGTTGTCCTGATGAGCTTTCACAATCTGCTCATAGTTCCTGAAACAAACCAAGTGCCCCATGTGCAGCAGCAGAGTGGGGGCTCCTGCCCCAGCTGTGGGGACAGAGCTCAGGGGCTGCAGAGATGGGGAGGACCAAGAGTTTGTGGAAAATCCTGCAAGTGAATAGACTCTGGGGAGCTGCAGCCTCTCCTGCCACTGGGAGCAGATCCATGTTCTGCCTCAGATCCACCTTCACACTGAACTCCACCAGCTAACCCAGACCAACCCGCACTAACGAGCCACAGAGGTGATGACAGCTGGCAGGGACAGGCCCTCCGGGTGCACCCACAGAGCCCTGACAGGACAGGAAGGAGAGGGCAGCAACCAGCAGCTCTTCCCTTACACTTTCATGATCTTCAAGGCCATCACGTCTTTCCTGAGCGTAGAAACTTCCTCCTCTTGCTTCTTCTTTTCCTTGTGCAGGAACTGGATGTAGTCGATGGCTGAGCATGGAAAGGCAGAGTGAGGACTCGAGAGCACACACAAGCCCCTGAGATCCCCGCAGAAGGTGCCTGAGCCTGGGCTGCATCAGCTCCTGGCTGCCCTGATTCTCCTCAGGGAGGTGGGTGGGTGCAGGTGTCCAGCCCCTGGACTCCCCCAGAGCATCATCACACCAGAAGGTCCCAAAGTGCTGCACCTCCACCCTGCATGGCTCTAGTGAGGCATTTTGGGGGTTTACAGCACCCGTTTCCCTCTCCCCACCCTCAAGACTCACTCTTCTGCAGCACGATGGCCTTGCTCAGTTTCTGGGAGCCAATGGAGAAGTCCTGCTGCTCACAGGTGGGAACGATGGCCTGCAGGTCGTCGTAGCCTTTCTGTGGGGCAGCAGAGACACGGCGCGCGCAGTCAGAGCTCCGCGGCAAGAGACGGGCTGTTTCAGAAGGTGTCAGATCCCAGAGCCCTCCAGGAGCCAGCCCAGAGCTCCCAGCAGGCTGGTCTGGGGAGGGGAGACCCAGCAGCAAAAGCAAAGGGGAAGGTGCTGGGAGCAGCAGGGCGCTGGGTGCTGCCGGGCCCCGGGAACCGGGGGCGTTACCTTGATGGCGTCTCGCCTCTTCTGCTCGGCCTGGATGTG
>NW_010288589.1:12083-14637 GCF_000700745.2 Antrostomus carolinensis | reverse complement strand
CTGTCCCGGCCCGTCCCTCCCATCGCTCGCCGTGCCCGCATCCCTCTCCCTTTCCCCTCACGTCCGTCTCCCCGTGCCTCAGGTCTGCACTTTCCGGCCTCTCCCCGCCGCCTGCCCTCTCCCTGCCTTCCCATCCTTCCCCCCTCACCTCTTGTGCAGGTGCCCTGTCCTCACACTCCGCCATCCCGAGAAGTGCAGCTCTGGACTGGGGGCAGACTACAAGCAGGTTGGGTAGGTTTCTGTTTTGGAGAGCAGAGAGCAAGACATGCTTCATTTATTTGCAGCGACGACAGTACAGTCTTCCTTTGTGTGTTTTTCACTGTCCCCTTCAGACATTCACTGTACTTTTTGAGGATTAAGCTCTAGCCCAATGTCTCTCCTGATACAACATCCTTTTTCCAGTAGCAAAGAAACCAAAGCATTGTAAATTGCTTTAAATTACGTTCACGGACTCTGAAGTATCCTCTACACCGAGAAAGCACCACGTTTTTTCTACAAAATGTTAGGAAAATTAGTAATCTTTGCTTATAATATTTTCCTTTAATTACTTTGTCAAGGTGAATGAGAGGACTTTTTAAATGGATATGGTTTCCAGAGGCTGGCTGGACAGCCTGCATATAGCAAGGTACAGTCCAACCCAAGTTCTGACCAAGAAGCTGTCACCACCTAATTGTTGCCTGGCATTCTGTGTAAAGGGTTGGCTTTGTAGCAGAACCCATTCAGCTCAATAAGACAATTACCAAGTAAAAAAAAAAACCTCTAACCCTTAATGTAATTTGCATTATATAGCAGTATCAGAAAAGAAACTTCTGTGAAAGATACAGGGAGTAAATTTGCATAGGAGTAGTCCTCATGACTTTGGGTAGAATCAGTGTATTTTTGATTCATAGAGAAGTGTGTTACATGCTTGTTTATGCTGTATAACATGTTTTTCACAAAATACGTCTTTTTTCAAAAACTCTGATCATCATGAAATAGTTGCTTTTGTTATCTTACTTTCAGAATATTTTCAGACTGAAAAGGACAGTGCCTTGGGGAGAAAAACAATTTTTTGAAAAAGTATTCTGAAAGGTAACATCAGAAATCATACAGGGCAAGTTTATAGAAGCAGTGGCTTCACATAAACCTTATGCAATGTGGTGTGTACTTTCTGTGTTATTCTTGACACAATACTACTGGCATATAGACTGCTTTGGGGAGTTTGCCTTTTATTCCTTTAAAAAGTAGGAGAAAGTCTTTTTTTTTTGTTGTTCTTTTAAAGGAATTACAGCATTGTGATAATAGCTAACATTTGAAAACTTAGATGTCATGTAGGCACCTTTATATACATTCAGGAGGTTCAACAGAATGATACACATCAAAGTATCCTCGTTGTGTATAAGAATATCTCTTGAACACCAGTGTCTCACACTGTTGATATTGCAGGGGAAAGAACTTTTTAACCAGCAAGTAGCCAGAACTGAAGATGTCTTCCTAAAACCTAAAATCAGTGGAAATGATGTTAAAAGAATGCTTTCAAAAGGCACTATCCAGTTCTGTTAAGACATTAAAACAAATAATTTGAAGTGCTTCTCTGGCTACTGGATTTCTGGGTTTTCTGCTACAATATTCCTTCTCCCAAGCCTGCCTTTTCTCAGAAGAGACAGAAGTTCATCTCCATCACTATTCATCTCCATGCTCGTTCTGGTTTTCCCCTGATGTTTTCATGCTTAGTCAGTTAGTTGTCATGCCTGTTTATTGCCACTGTCTTGCTTTCTCATTTTCACTTCCCCAAATGCACGCAGAATTCATGGCCTGCATCTTTACAGAAATGTGCTCCAAAGACTTGTCTTCTTGCAGTGACTTGCCTCCTTACTACTGCTTCGGGACTAGGAGAGGTAAAGAGCCACAGGTGGCAGGAATAGAGGGGTCCTGAAAGGAAAGCAGCACTGAGTCGTTTCCACAAGACCAACTTGCTGCTGCTAATGACTTGTCTGCTAAAATTCTACACTAACAAAGCCATGTGACTGTAAATACCTGTAAATTCACCAGAAATATGAATGTTTACTAGTTGCAATATTTGTCTAAATGTTATTAATAAATATTGTCCAGGTTTTCTGTTGTCCTTCCTAATTTCATTTTTATGACCTGCCAAATATAGTCAGTTCTTTAATGGTAATGGTAATTATGCTGAATTTTCATTGTTTAGGAAAACATTTTGGGTTCTTTGTCATGGAATCATAGAATGGTTTGGGTTGGAAGGAGCCTTAAAGATCATCTAGTTCCAACCCCCCTGCCATGATCTTCCACTAGAACAGGTTGCTCAAAGCCTCATCCACCCTGGCCTTGAACACTTCCAGAGAGGGGGCATCCACAACTTCTCTGGGCAACCTGTTCCAGTGTCTGACCACCCTCACAGGAAAGAATTTCTTCCTAACATCTAATCTAAACCTACCCTCTTCCAGTTTAAAGCCATTTCCCCTTGTTCTTTCACTCCCTGTCTTTGTAAAAAGTCCCTCCCCAGCCTTCCTGTAGCCCCTTCAGGTACTGGAAGGCCGCTATAAGATCTCCCCGG
>NW_010288589.1:0-12068 GCF_000700745.2 Antrostomus carolinensis | reverse complement strand
CCCCAGGCTGAACAGCCCCAACTCTCCCAGCCTGTCCTCATAGGAGAGGTGCTCCAGCCCTCGCATCATCCTCGTGGCCTCCTCTGGACTCATTCTAACAGGTCCATGTCTTTCTTGTGTTGGGGGCTCCAGAACTGGATGCAGTACTCCAGGTGGGGCCTTACAAGAGCGGAGTGGAGGGAGAGAATCACCTCCCTCAAGGACGTATCTTTAGGACTTTTATTGGGCTTTGGTTTACATTGGCTTCACATGATTTCTGTGAACTTTCAAAGGAAACTTTTTCTATTTTCTTCATATTATTCTGTCCATAACCTTCATGGCCTGTCCCTAGAAGTGTTCAAGGACAGGTTGGATGAGGCTTTGAGCAACCTGATCTAGTTGAAGATGTCCCTGCTCATTGCAGGGGGGTTGGACTAGATGACCTTTAAATGTTCCTTCCAACCCAAACCTTTCTGTGATTCTATGATTCATTCATTTCCTTTTGCAGTCAGATATTCTAACATTATTTGGATGCTTTCCCTGATATTGCTATGGTCTCACAAGTTTTTCAGTAAGAACATTTCAAAGTATACCCTACCAAATTTATTGGCATTCTAGTGTTGTTGTCATTTATTCATTTTTGATTTACACATTTTGTTGTTGTAGCAATTACCATTACAGAAAACCAAATGGTATTTCCCCAGCTAGTTTTCAATTAAAAGCCATTAAAATTGGAACTGACATTTTCAATTCAGATCTAAAAAGACTTTTTTTATATTCAGTAAGCTTTTACTGAAGCAAAACATTTTGATAGGCCCTTCAAAATATTTCTGCTCTTGTTGGTTTAAATAAAAGGAAAAAATTCTGTATGAGAAACAGGACAAGTACACAGCCTCCTCAAACACTACAAATACCAGAATCATAAAAGTATTCTATGCCCATATTTTCTTAAAATAATCTTGAAGCATGGCCTGAAGGCTGACAAAATCCAAGTTCCATTTCTCAGACTATAGTGTTCTGTTTGTGTATCAAGAGCACTTCATATAAAGAGTGTCATAAAGTTAGTGATTTAATGTTTCAGTCTGGGATTGATTACAGTAGAAAACCTGAATTAATGTCTTAGTCTGCACAACTTTCCTTATAGTGACCACAACATTGTTCTGCACAGGCTGTTTGAGAACAAAGCTTAGAAGTTAAAAGTAATGTTTTATTTTTTCACAGTTAATCAATATCTGACAATTTTGTACTATCACTGTTTAGGATATGATACAACCGAAAATGTGATTAACTTTTTATAAACAAAGAGGAAGAGAGACTATCTGCTTCAAAGAGCTTACGAGCTTGTGGTCAAAAAAACTCCAAAAAAGCAGCTTTTGTAAGGAGAGGCTATAGGAGAGGCTTAGAGTCTTAAGCCCACATTTTCAGCATGTAGTGTATGGGATTAAAAAATAGTAGTGTCCTGCAAATAATAGCACATTCTAGATATGTTACAGTTCTTGGAGATGCATACTTCTGTGGTTGCATTCCTATTCTGTAAATATTTAGACCCCTAGTTAGCATGCTAAATTTCACTTAAATTAGGATGCCAGCAGACATTGAATATGCACTTCTTAGATATCATAATTTTGAAGTACCAGCTAAGTCACGAAAGCATTTAACACTAGGGATGTGGTCTGATTGTAAATGTTCACATCTGAGTCAGCTGGTTAGGCTTCTGTAGTCAGGTAAGAGTCATAGATATGTATGAGGACAGTTCAATTCATCTTCTGGAGCTCTTCAGAAACACTTAATATCTTCTTATTAAAGTTATAAAGGATTTCTGTGATCTGAAGCACTCTGATTAAGAGCCATGATTTTTTTGGTAGTGCAATGTCTAAGACTGATGCCTAAAGTAAGGGGTCTGAATAGAGTCCTAAATCCTTAAAATGCTATATCAATGTGCTGCACTACAATGATTAAAAACATTATAGAAATCATAGTTTTTGAAACTGCACTGTAAGCAAACCTTATTTTCCCCTAAGCAAGGGTGTGCCACTTGTAATCAATCTCTGTGGTCTGTTATCAGGTGTTTTATTAGCTTAAGCCAAACCATCAGATGAAAAAAAAAAAAAGCCAAACAACTATCAAAATTGTTGGCTTACTAAATAGAAGTCTGTCTTGAAACAAATGTAAGTACAAAATGGATCTGCAAACAGCAAGGTACGTGGCAAAGAAAGTAAGCAGTAGCACTATAAAAGGAGGGAAAGGAATCTAATGACAGTGCACATTACATTATTTTGTACTCTCACGTGCTGAAGTTGCCACAGGGATAATATTGATACAGGAGGTGAAGTGGGTTCTGAGGCACTTTTATCTTTATAAATTGTCCAAGGCAGGGTAATAGATAGGTACTGAGTTATATTCACAACAGTGATAGCTGCTCCTGGGACAGAAGTCATATATTTTATTTATTGTTCTTTGTCTGTTTATACTTTTTCTAACGCTCATGGAACTGTGGAACATAATTCACTTCTAGCTGAGAAAATAAGCAGGAACATGAGAAGTGAGGGGAAAAAAAAAAGAAGGGAGATGCTTTCTGCTTTTATGCTCTACAGAGAATGTCATTGCTTGCTGGACGACATCCTCAAAAACGTTCTTGAATATTTTGTCCCGTGGCTTTCAGTGAATGCTTCACCTTGAAGTGTCAAAAGGCACAACCCTCAAGGCCTGGCTAGGAGACCTTTACCCAAACCCACCATCTTCCTCAAAGTGACTTCGTTGCTATATTTTCTAGCCTCAGGACAAATAAATATAGGTGGTTTTATATAAACTATAGTATTTAATTATTTGTATATATGAAATATATATTTCACACAAATATGTAAAGTGTCTGTATACAGACAATTGAACCCAGTGCTGCTAGGTGGGATGGGATGTCTCCCAGCAGTTTAACATTCATTATAGTCAATATAATGTATTGCAACAAGTCTTGTTTGCTGGCTGGAAAATTGGAAGTTACAACCAGTGATACAAAACATGTTAGCATATCTGAAATTCATGAAGGAATCAATTATTCTTCAGAAGTTTTAAAACTAATATCCTGATTAACTTAGGAGTCCTAAATAATCATAGAAAATAAGATAAAACCTGGATAGAACCTCAGGAAATTTACAAGTAAATTTGGAGATCCAAATTGATGCGAAAATGCTATTCAACACAAAGATAAAACAAGGGTTGAACCTAACTCCGACACTTCTTGAGAGTTCATAAGCTGGATGAAGTAGAGCTGACCTTGGAGTTGAGCCACACCGTAAGTGGAAGTGGCCATGATTTTCTTTTACCTTCATGTAGCCTTTGCTGCCAACTTTAATTTCAGAAGAGACAGCCTTCCTATGCAAATTCAAATAGTCTTAGCAAGGCTTAATCTTGCATCTACTTATTATATTCACAAGTTTTTTTTACTGTTTCTCCTCACAGTCTAATTTCCCGTTAGGGAGTTGGTTGTCCCTTGAAGTGCCCAAGTTGTCTCTTCAGCCTTCAAATATCTACAGACTCCTCTGAATCATCAGTTTCTTTTCATAACCTCAAGTTAAAGGCATATATTTGTGTTTATATGAAATACAGTATTAATCAGTTGCGTCATACTTAGCTATCCCAAAATTAATTGCAAATGCCTAAATGGCATCATATCAAGCATGTAGAAAATATTAGTTTCTTATCTTACAGTGTCCCATCACTACTAGATAAAGACAAAAACATTGCTTAAAACTCCGTCCGTTGTATAACAAATTTCCAGGGAGTTTTAGTTCATATGGAGTTCCAGGTAATTTTATTTACTCTTTATCTCTTGTCCTACATGTTGTTCTGGGTCCGGCTCTCTCTACCTCTGCCTAACAAACCATGCTGCTTTCCACAGATGTACTCTGGGAAAGCAGAGAAGCCCAATGTACCTGTGCCTAGCTGTGTGCTTCTTGCACAAGCATTTGTGCAACAAGAGGCAAGGACCAGTAAACTTTCTGTCTCAAAACAGTGGCACAGGCAGGGTTAGGTTACGTTCCAGAGTAGGCTGGGCAAAGCACTTGCACAGACTTGAGTGCCAACATGTGCCTGGTTCAGCCTTACCTGGAATTTTAAGTGGTCTGAGTGCCCGGGTGTGGACACATTCAATTAGGTTACTCTTGGGTAACAAAAGAGGGATCAAACTGAAAGCTCTGTTAAAATTTTATATTAGAAAAATCATGTGAAGTCGATAAGCATAATACTGCTTATAGCAAAAAAAGGCAGTGTTTTGCACTGGTGTCACCTGAGATCCAGATCTTCCTTTTCTTTTGTTCTTTTGTTTTTCTTTGAATCAGAAAGTTTTTGGATTCTTCCTTTCATAATGTCCTTTATAATTTTATTTCCTAATTAGATCTAAGCAATAAAATTATTCAAAGCTTCCAAAATACAAATTTACTTTTCCAAAATACGTATACCCTTTTGATATGGTGTAACCTATATAATCAGTGTAATAGAATAAATACCAAAGGTTGTTCTAGCATTCTGAAAAATCCAATTTTGTAATAAAATAATAGTCTGCCATAAAATCTTGGAAAAAGAGAAGTACAGATATATCTTTCAAGTCATTCTTTGTGTATTAAGTTACACCATATTATACCTCTGCTGTGAAACTTTGTTGTATTAGATGTGAGCCTGCTCAGCCTCCTAAATGAAAGGTTCCACATGAATATGTATATTTTAAAATGGCATAAATATTTTCCATGTCCGCTCAGCTTTAACAGCTTCCACATCAAAATTGCTTATTTTAAAATATTAAGGTTTTTGGTTGGTCTGCCTAAAGGTCAGAACAAGATACTTTCTGTACATGAATGAGCTGCATTAATAAAACTTCTGCTGAGAGGCCATGGGGCTACATCAGCAGCAGGAGTTAGGCTCTGCACTCTGCATCGAATCTGTCACACTCGCTGTGTATGTAGTTCTCCTTAGCACACATCAGATCTCAGTATGGTACTTATCTAAACTTCCCTTTGTACCACTAGTCTCCATTTAGCTTTTATTGGCTCTGTCTAGGACATACCAATATCTTAAATTTGAGCCCAGAATGTAAAGACTAACTCTTAAGTCTTACTGAACTATTCATCATTATCAAATTCTTTAAGATCAGAAATTATCCAGTTTTTCTTCATGGCTCCTTCACAAACAGATGCTGATTCATCACAGTATTTTCTTTGATGGATTCACCAGTTTCCTTGTTTAAAGTACACTGAATTAAACAGCAGCTAAATCAAATTGTGTCATAGTTACTCGTTACTATGAGAACTTAAATTTGTTAAGACAGAATATGAAGAATTTGTATTGTGAAATAGTTCATATCTTATCTATATAGGAATGATTTGCTTGTTGAAAACAAGTATGTCTGAAAAATCCATTTTTGTAAAAATGTGTAAAAAACTGTGCATGTGTAAATACAGAACCTCCTGGTGGTGGATAGAAATTTTCTAGTTTCAACCAGATGTATATCTTTACATTGCTATCAAGCTTTCATCTAAATTTCCTTTTGGTCTTTTTGTGTCATCACAAAATATATTACTGTATTACTGTATCAAAATTGTTACTCAATTTTTTGTCAGTGTTGCAACAGCTCTTATCTTTCCTTCTGCTATGTGTTGATGTTCTTGGCTGGGCTTTGCAGATCATGTCTTACAGTGTTCTCTGTCTTTATATTTAATGGATCCCATTTTCTCACTGGATAGGATAATTTTAAATAATAACTTTTTATTTATACAATGTCATTTGAGGAAAACAATTATCAATAGGAAGATTTACTTTGCCTATTTTCTAATTTTAAGAATTTTAGGCAAAAAAGTGTTTGTCTTCAATTAATATTTCCATAAATTAAATTTGTTTATTAATAGTTAAACCCTCCTAAATCTTCATCACTGGGCGTGTGGTAGAAGTGGAATCTAAGGAGGCAGGCAGGAGGCTTGCATTATTGCTGCACAGCAGAGTGAAAATGTAGTGTTGAAATGGCTGAGTTACTTTGTTAAATTAAAAGCAAATTATTATCTCATGGTGTGGCAAGCTAACATTTTTCCATAATTTGTAAAGAACAAGACAGATACGTGTGTGACAAATTTAGCTGAGTGGTGAAGAATGGGGTGCAATGTATGAGGCTTAGCTATGAAGGCATCCATGAGTTAGACAATTCTGCAGTAGAAATGCTAAGGTGTGAAGGAAGGTGCCCTGTGACATTAAAATTATACAAAGAACAAGGTAGAAGTCCATCACCTTTTGAAAGGTGCAATTCTATTCAGATGGTGTATATCAATAAAATCTACTCAAAGTATTGCTGATTGTTTGGCCAAGCATTAAAAAAAAGAAATACTGGACTCTGCATTTTGCATCAGATACTCAAACGCTGTAAATCAGCATGGCTGCATTAGATCCAGTGAAGGAATTAAACTTAAAAACCGTCAAGGTACCAATATTCTGTCATTTTCCCAGTTCTAAAGTTCCCTTAAAACGCGTCCTTTAAGAATAATAAATGCCAAGTCATTGTTTCCCAAGAAGCTTGTAAGACTCTCACATTTGTACTTTTGGGTCTGGATACTTGTCTAAATATTAAACTGCTCTCAAGGTGTTGGGGAAAACCAAGTGTTTCACATTTGACTCATAAAAAAGGGCTAAGTTATCCCAAATTCTCGGGAAAAGGAGCATTATTCTGAATTGAGAGCAGAAAAGAGATGGTTAAAGAACCCAGAAGTGGAGATTTACCATGCAAACACTCAATTTAAATCTCATCAGATTTTAATTGATTACTCATTATTCAATAAAAAAAAAGAGCCAGAATTAAGCCACAGGCTTTCTAGGCACTGATTTGGATGTGGGGTATTAAACAACAGAAAGTGAAGGGAAGCTATACCCCTGGGACATGATGGTTGCTCAGCTTCTTAAGTGAATCAGAGCAAATTAAATTTCCTCACTGAAATGTAACATTACTACATGCCCTTTATAAATGAAATCAATAGTGAAACTTGTATGGAATATGAAAAATAAGAGGTCATCACTTTAATTAAATGGGATCTTCTAAAAGATGAGAAGGTTGTCTAAACTAAACTGGTATAAATTCTGGGTGGTTTAATACATTGAGAAAACATTATTTACTACAGAGTAAAACCTTCAAGTTACACAAACTATTTTTATGTACACTTGAAATGACAATTTGAAGATTAGTGCCTCAACTAGACATGGAAAGACATCAAGACCTGGTTCTTTGTGTTTTATGCTAACTCCAAAGAAGCAAATTTACTCATGTCAGTAAAGAGCACAGACTTTCTAGTCCTTGATTTTGAGAAACTGGCTAAAATACTCCTTTGTCAAATAGTCTCCTTAGTTCTGTAATTAGTTGAAGTTGCTGCTGTTGTGTTCACCCCCAGAGGTGTCCATCATTGATCAGAGCCCCCAGTTCTATGTTAAGTATTTAAAAGAAAAAAAAGTGTCCTGAAAACATCTCATGGAAAAAGAGACTCAGTTTATCTCATATAAAACAAAAGATAAATGTGAAGGTGATGGTGTAGTTTGTTGTAGAAATACAGGTATATGTGAGGAAGGTGTTAATTTAATCTCAGCCCCAGAAGCCTGCTACAGCTGTTAATCACTCTGCCATAAAATTAATCTCCAGATATGCTGGTTTTGAAATTCTGGCCATAAAGCATCTTCACAGTGATATTGTAGGGTGTGATTTTCTCATGACTTCTGCCATCTTGTCATTGCCTTAGGCTGAACAGTAATAGCTACATTTTCACTTTGAGGGGCCAGTGCACTCACAGGGAAATGTAACAACAAAAAAATTGCGTGTGCCCTGATTACATGCTGGGCACCTGTGGGAGCCTCTGCTGCAGAGACAGCAGCCTGGCTGGCTTTGCTTTGGTGTAGTCCGTTTATCCTGTTCTTCTTCATCACTTATTCATCACAAATCTCATGTTAAGCCAGAACTACTAGATTTATGCAACATTTCCAATAAATAGATGATCAAAAATCTGCTAGCATAAACATACAAATCTGAATAGACAAACTAGATATAAATTCTGTCTGAGATACAGTGTAAACTCGTTTCCTAATAGAATACAACTGATAAATGAGTAGGACACTTGTTCCAAGCTATTGGAAGTCACTAGAAAAAAAGTGGAGGGGGGTGAATAATTTTTCTAATAAAATATTCTTAAGTTTAATATTTTTATAAATTACATATTTTACAAACATGTATGTTATATAATTTTATAATAACATCTTATATAGATTATATAAATTTATTAAACATCCCCAAATTATTACTTTGAATTCAAGGAATGCTACTACTACCCTGAATTTACCCAATGATGTCCAAATTGTGTCATTCATCCCTGAGCTAGGAGAAGATTTCTATTCTAATCTTAAATCCCAAATTCAAAATACATGAGCAATGTATTAATGTACCAATTGGGTACATTAAAATCTACTAGCAAAACAGGGAACATTTAAGGTTAAAAAATATAAACCAATCTTTTCTTATTTGACTTCATCTCTGTTCTTATATGTGTACATTTTTCTTCTCAGTAAATTGCATCTTTTCCTTTAGTCTTTATATTGCATGACCATTCTGCTATGAGTTAAATTTGCTCAATCTTTTTAGCGTGTTTGCTTTCTGAGCTCACTCCTTCTTCTCCGGTCTTTCAAAACACAATGTTCAGTCCTGATTTTTAAGTAATGAAAAGTGATCAACAGTATATTTCCGTGAAGGTGCTCTATCACAATGTACAGAAAATAAAAAGCATGATCAGAAGCTGGTGCACTTGATATGATAGTTATCAAAGTGTCATCTATATTCTGGAAAATGAAGTGCTGCAATTTCCAGGATAATATATGATGTTGTTTTCAAAACACTTTGTCATTTGTCGAGTTATATTCACCCTTTTACAAGCAAATGGGTAAAATTAACATGACCAAGGCCACCATATCTGATCCAAAAGGAAATCTGAATTGGATCCACAGCTCTGTGCTTTGGTCACCATTATGAAATCAAAGCAAAAGCAGTTTTTGAGTAAACAAAGCATAAATACAAAATCAGTCTTAAAGCAGAAAATGGTACTGACTTATGTTTAAATGCTTCCCATAGACTGATACATTTAACGTGCTTTCTGTTACTAATGCAGGACTTCGCTCATCAGAAAAGGTTTCTATCTCTGGTATAAACCTC
The DNA here is from genome assembly GCF_000700745.2 of Antrostomus carolinensis. NCBI lineage: Eukaryota > Metazoa > Chordata > Aves > Caprimulgiformes > Caprimulgidae > Antrostomus > Antrostomus carolinensis. The sequence continues at coordinate 2,875 of NW_010288589.1, read as the reverse complement.
AGTCAGTAAATGTTCCAAAGCGTTAGCAGTTGGTCAGAAAGGATATGAAGAATGTTCCATTTCATCAGAACATTAAAAAGCTTTCAAATAGTACAGAATGCAATTACCCAAATAAGAACCAGGTCACAGCACTAGAACTGCTGTCCTGACCCCATGCAAGAGCAGCAGTTGTTATTTTTTTTTTAGATGGTGACTGGTATTAAAGATGTGACATAGTGACTCAGTAGACATGTACACTGTGCAGGAGGGAGCTGGACAGGAGAATCAAAAGTCATTTTTAAGGAGAAAATTAAAAATGTGAATTAAGGCTTGCAGTTGTTTTTTATATATATATTTATCACTCTCAGGCCCTGTACAATAAATCAAGAATGCAAGAATTATGAGGACAAGGAGCAAGTAATCAAGAGGTAATTTAGTCTATCATAGCAGTAAGGAAATACAACAGAGAGCAGACTTGGAGTTTTTTCTTGTTTTCCTTTCAGTCTTAGTGATGGCTCAGTGTAGACCATGGACTGAGTTTTGAATTTGTGACAGTTTGTGGCAATTGTGAACTTACAATAGTTTATTCTTAGACTGACCTTGTTATTTTAAAAAGACACGAAATTAATCTGAGTAGAAACTGCACTTCCTTATCGAAGGTGATTGTCTCAAAGCTGATCCGAACAAAACCACCCAATGATTCTATGATTCTATGATTCTATGACACCTTATTACTGTCTACAGTTACCTGATCAGAGGATATCAAGAAGATAGGGTTTTCTTGGAGGTGCACAGCAATAAGGAGAGAGGCTATGGACACAAACTAGAACATGAAAAATTCCTGTTAGACTTTTTTTGTTTTTAAATACCAGAACAGTTTGCTCTGAGAGGCTGTAGATTCTCCATCCTTGGAGGTGTTCAAGACAACTGGACAAGTTTGGAGCTTGGATTAGTTGGCCTCCAAATGTGCCCTCCAACCTAAATTATTGTACAGTTCTGTGGTTCTGTGACTCCCCTAGCACCTAACAGGTGGGGATGACTGCTAGATACACTTGAATGGAGACAAATGAAAGCTTCTGTTTCTTTAAAGAGGTTATATACTGTGCATATATAGCATATTTAGATAGTTTTTATATATTAACATATAGTACATGTATTTAGGTTGCTTATATTTCTGTGTGTTCTAGGATAGGTAGAATTGCAATACTTTACAAAAGCAATTGGCACAGTATCATTCTGGTGGAGAATTTCTGGCTCTTTGCTATGTAAAATGAGTCTAAGACCATTGAGTTTCTGTTATTTCAACTGAAGTGTTTCTGTGTCAAGTCCACATCACAGAGTGTAGCATGAAAATTATGAGATCGAGGGAAATGTATCTGCCTATGGTGGAAGCTTGATCAGCTGATCAGCCAATGTTCACCTAATCTTTGGGGTCCAAGATAATCTTCCAGGTTCTTTTGTGCACTCTAAATACATCCTGAGTTCATGAAACTGTGTACCACGATTCACCTGCACCCTTTTTTCTATTGGAAAGAAACAGGAATGTGGGCAGAGAGGGAGCCAAAGCATGATTCAGAAGGTAGGATTGTGGGGTGTACCATGGTTTGTTTCAATAGAGTGTGGGGAACATGAGTACAAGTGACAGAAATGCCAGGTCTGAATTGGCACTAATGGACTTTTTTGACTAAAGCGACACCTGGGCTTCATGGGGATTTTGGGACCTAAGGAAATTGTGAGAAGGTGTAAAATAACCACAGAAACTTTATTTCACTTCAAGGTTTTACTAGGGTACTTATGTTAGGATTAATAGTGGGGCAGAGTTTGAATGTAGAAATCTATTCTTGATATTTTCACATTAGCATCTGCTGGTCCACCCTAATTGTTTGTCATTCTGTATGTCCTGAATTAGCCTAATGCCTCCTTCATTGAATCTATACTCAATGATTCTCACCTAGGTATCTCTCCAAAATGTGCCACAGTGTTTATGTACTTTTGTAGATGCTAAATTATTATTTGCTTTTGTGTCTTTGAAGCTAGCCAGTGACTATAGGAGTTTTTAACTGCTCCTTTGATTCTCTCTGCTCTGAAAAAGTAAGAAATATTGAGTGCTTCTTTTGATTTAAAAACATCTCCAAGTAAAAAATTAATTAGAAATTCTTTTTCAATAAAAATGTCATATACAGTTTGCTAGGAAAAAAAAAAAATTCTATTTCCTGTCCAGAAACAAAATATAAGGGTAGAGGTGTATCTTAATAGAGGAACACAAAGAAGACGGAAGATAGAACTCAAGATGTGAAAGGGAAACAGATCTATCAATGCAAACCAGAGAGATCCTGTTCTTTCTGACATCAAAATGAATGGTGCTCAGTTAAATTCTGCTGGCTGTGTGTGGTTACTCAGGGAAAACCCAATGGTCTGTTTTCACTCTGTATTGTTCAGAATTTGTGAGCCATACAGACTTTGAAGATCCTTGTTCTGGGAGAATTAGACTTAATGATAATATTAGCAGATCTGGTTTTTCCTGCCTTGTTGAATGAGAAAAGGATCACCAACCTTTGACATGGACTGAGAGGAAAGTTCATACCTCTTCTTTTTTCCAGACTGGAAAAGTGCTGGGAAAGTAAGAATTTAAAATTCTGTAATTAAGCTCCTGGGAAGAATTGAGCCACCATATTAATTAACAACAATTGTGATTGATAAACCCAGGAGTTTGCAGAATTATTTATGACTATAAATAATACAGGGAGTTCTTCCTGATATTAATATTTTATTATTGTTTTTCTTTTTAAAAAGTTACACAGACAATTCCAAGAGAGATCCACTAAAAAGGTCTCTTAGATATTAGATTGAGATATTAGATTGAGAAAGCGAGGAGCACAGCGGCGGTAGCAGCAGC